>NC_137458.1:297820502-297886653 GCF_964235325.1 Thermobia domestica | reverse complement strand
AAAAGAAACAATGTATTTTGAGAACATTTCTAACTCATTGGCATTCTGCAAATTTAGACTATGCGTGTATTTTTTTTTTTACATTTCTTTTTATGTTTTTCCTGCATCAGTTGAAGTGCTTATTTTTTGTCCGGTACAATATAACATTTAACCCGTCACGATTTACGTTTTAAGTCTTCACTGAGAACAAGATACTGTTTACGGTCAATTTGACATTCTTTCCTTAATACGAGTATATTATCGATTACAATTATGATAGAGTTGTTCGAACCTTACGAGTTCGTTACCTATTTTTACTGATACCCTAGCAATATAAACAATAGGCCCAAAAACGTGAAACTGCGTAGTGAACTTTTTATTATGATGTACTTTTCGGTGCACAGGACGATTACACATTGAACAATGGGAAAATACAATGAAAAAACACCGCAATATTGTAGGTGGACCTTTCTCTAGTGTTCTCAGGTGGTAGTTGTAGAAACTGGATCCATGGAAAATGGGTAAAAGACATCTAAAATTGGCCAAAGGTAGTGATGTGAGGTGGAAATTTTTCCGCAATATCTTTCCGGAAAATTTTCCGTTCTAAATAAATATCTGTGACCAAGTAATAATATCTCATTAACGATAAAATTGATTGAATTCATCGTGAAAAAGTGAAAGATCGTTTAAAGAATCGGAAAAGTTTCATGGCTCAGAAAATTTCCAGTACTATGTAGGAACAAGTGAAACAATTTTTCATGAATACAAAAAAAAAAAATGCCGTGTATAGAAAAATTGAAAAACTTCTTATGAGTCGGAAAATTTTCATAATTTTCAAGCAAAAAGTAAAACAACTTTTTATGAATCAGTAAGTTTTATTGCTTTGTAGAAACAAGTGAAATGAATTTTCATAAATCGGAAAATTTTCATTGCTGTGTAGGAACAAGCAGAAAAAC
Organism: Thermobia domestica; assembly: GCF_964235325.1. NCBI lineage: Eukaryota > Metazoa > Arthropoda > Insecta > Zygentoma > Lepismatidae > Thermobia > Thermobia domestica. Next base: position 297,885,718 of record NC_137458.1, on the reverse strand, counting down.
TTTTCATAAGCCGGACTATTTTGAATAGTATGTATAGTGATGTTTGTTGAAAAATTTTTCACTATATTTAATTGCACATTGAGCTATAAAATTGAATTCCTGTAAAGGAAAGTTAGAAGGCAACAAATTATAATTTTCCAATTAGCTTTCTTAACTTAGCTTAGCTTAGCAATTAGCTTAGAATCAGCAAAATTTTCTAATATTTCGAGTTGACAAGTAAAAATTTAAATAGAGTTTCTCTCACTCTTTTTCACACAAGCTCTCTCTCTCTCTCTTTCTCTCTCTCTCTCTCTCTCTCTCTCTCTCTCTCTCTCTCTCTCTGTGTTTGTGTGTGTGTGTGTGTGTGTGTGTGTGTGTGTGTGTGTGTGTGTGTGTGTGTGTGTAAAGTGCAGAGAAAATAAATCGAGTTCGTAGAGTACAAATATCGCATCCCATTGTTTAAAATATAACAAAAAAGCATAAAGAAACCATTTTAAATTTATCAGTTATTTCAAAAATAGAAAATTCAATTATTTCTTCACTTACACGTAGGTTTACCTATCTATGAAATAACTACGTAAAAGTTCCTTATGAAGATTATTTTCGTAACAGAAAATAAGAAATGCTTGATAGTATTGTGTTTAAAGCTATGAGATAACTTCATTTTACCCATATTAAACTGACGAAATATGATTTTGTGAGATCAAAGGTGAATTCTGAGGTAAGAGTACATTGAAGTTTTTGAAACATTTTTGCAGAAATGAAGAATCGTTAGGTTTGCACTTCATGAAACGTTTTTCAGACAATATTTAGTAAAAATAAATTTTACGACTAAACAACGATGTAGGAAAAAGTGGAGTATGTTTTTACGAATCAGAAAACTTTCCGGAAAATTTTCATCACTGGCCAACAGCATCAAAATTTTCTATGGGGTCAGTCATTCTTGTACGATGAACTACATAAACCATGTCTTTGCTTGAACATGCAGTAAAACAAATTTCCTGAAAAGTAGAGAAATTTGCGTAATGGATACTAAATGGGTTCCTACTCCCTAGATCGAGATGGTAAAATTCATTTATTTCATGTTCGATAGGCTTTATGATTTTGCAAAAAGGGATCGTTGGCGTATCTAAGCTTAATTTCCGCCAATGACAGTGGCTGGTGTTATATAAACGAAAATGTCCAGATATTATTCAATGGTGTGGTTTTATGGTTACACAATATGACCAAAAAATTTAGTTTTACTCTGACCATACCTGCGAATGCTCCGTTTCATGCACGTACACAGGAATTTATATTGGGGGTCTACAGCTTTTCGGGGAGTCTAAATTCAATATAAGGATAAATTATACTAAAATTTGATTAAATTTACAGAAAAGTAGGGGTTTCAAAGGGTTCGTACAGTCAAAACTCCCTTTGCGTACATCCCCGACTCCGTTGACCACAATACTACAATGCTATGTAAAATCATTTCAAAATAGGGATATTATGACCTTACAGAAGGGTATTGCATTTTTATTGTTTCTTCGAAGTCCAATGCTTTCCCACGATTCCACATAGATGGTGAGAAATAAATAAATAAAGTATATTAACGCTAATCAGAAAAGTAACAGCGTCACGTGTACACCACGTGAAAGAATTTGGTTTGTATGACGTAAGTATTTTCTCAATTAATGTTGAAACCAAAAGTAGTAGTTAATTACTACCACATTCGGTTTTAGTAAAGAGAGATAGACTGAAGATGAGATGGAAAATATTCTTAGAACGCTTAATTGATTACAGAAAATCGCTTCTCGCTTTCTATTACCGTTTTTACCCTATAGCAATGAACGTTAAAACCAGAATTGGGTGATTTCTATCACTTCCGGTTTAAGTAGAGAGGGAGATTAGAGTGGAGATGGAATATATTCTTAGGATCCTTAATTGAAGAAAACCCTTCTCGATATCTGTTATAGTTTCACTCTAAAGCGATCAATGTTAAAACCGGAAAAGGTCATTTCTGCCATTTCCGGTTTTATAGAGAGTTAAGGAGGAATGTGGCACTTATCCTTAGAACGTTAATTCGATTCTAGAAAACCTCTTCTCGCTATTTCTTATAGCTTTTGCTCTATGAATATTGCAAGGTTCTATACGTACTCCGAACACCACGTGCTGGGTGTAAACGAACTTCAGACGATAACCATGAAGAAGACATTGTCAACCATCGTCAACGATCGTTAAATAATGAAGATAAGTGAAGTCAGCAACATTTTTGGATAAAAGGATTCAGAACACCGCAGAAGGCATCAATTTCCACCGATTGATCATTACCTCCACTCTCCAAAATGCCTTTTCTCTGAGAGCTCCTTTATCCTTACCTTTCTCTAGGGTGCTTAGTCTCTGAGAGCTCCATTATCCTTACCACTCTCTAGGACGCCTGGTCTTTGAGAGGTACCTATTCACATTCCTTGGCCTTGGATCCTGCCACCCTTGGACGCTTGGTCTCTGGGTTCATACAAATTTACTAACAAACTACCAAATATCCACAGGAACTTATATTTGAACTGTAATTATTATTATTATTGTTGTATATAAGTAGAATATTTATGATAAAAGGTAATGGGAGAGCCCAAAATTCCCGTGTACCAATTTTAGCTCTACCCTAAAAGGCCGAATTTTTACAATATCAATATAGAAACCACAAGTTGTCGTGGATTTCTAACACTTCTGCTTTTAATAAAGACTTAAAATGGAGATAGAATATATTCTTCGGACGTTTAATCGATTCCAGGTAACTGCTTCTCGCTATCTATTACCGCATTTGACTTACAGCGATCAACTAATATCCCAAAATTGGTTGATTTCTACCATTTCCGGTTTAAATCAACGGATCTCCATCAACGAACTCCATTTCTAAGTTTTAACCTTTTAAATGGAGACCAAAATTGATGGTGATCCATCAAGTAGATTTGTCTTCCGGACAGATGGACACATACACAGAATAAATAGAAAAAGGAGTTTTGTAAAGTATACGCAAACAAAGCAAATAGGTAAAGGAGTTTTGTAAACCATACACAAACAGAGTAAATAGATAAAAATTTTGTAAACTATACACAGAGTAAATAGATAAAGTAGTTTTGTAAACCATACACAAACAGAGTAAGCTGATAAAGGAATTTTGTAAGCCATACACAGACATAGTAAATAGATAAAGGAGTTTTGTAAACCATACGCAGAGTAAATTGATAAAGAAGTTTTGTAAACCATACAGAGACATAGTAAATAGATAAAGAAGTTTTGTAAACCATACACAGACATAGTAAATAGATAAAGGAGTTTTGTAAACCATACACAGAGTAAATTGATAAAGAAGTTTTGTAAACCATACACAGACATAGTAAATAGATAAAGGAGTTTTGTAAACCATACACAAACAGAGTAAATTGATAAAGAAGTTTTGTAAACCATACAGAGACATAGTAAATAGATAAAGGAGTTTTGTAAACCATACACAAACAGAGTAAATTGATAAAGGAGTTTTGTAAACCATACACAGACATAATAAATAGATAAAGGAATTGTGTAAACCATACACAAACCGAGTAAATTGATAAAGAAGTTTTGTAAACCATATACAGACATAGTAAACACATACAGTAGTTTTGTAAGCCGTACACAAATATAGTAAATAGACATAGGAGTTTTGTAAGTAATACACAAACAGAGTAAATAGATAAAGGAGTTTTGTATGCCGAACTCCTTAAAAATCATAAAAGAAGTGAGCGAGTTTATCCTTTTAGAGTTCCCAGAAAATATCCTTAATTCCCGATAATCCAAAGCATGCTATTACCTAGTGCTATTACCGTGTAGAGCGATTCTGTCAACAGGAACTGTGCAAACAAAATATCAGTTCGTATTACTCACTTATTTTCCCTCCTTCCGTTGAACCCTTCCAATTTCAGTGAAAGTAAATATCAGTACATACATGGGTGGGTTTCGGAATACGTCAATCTAGAAAGCACGCGATGAAACTCCATTACTCTCGATACCAGATGTCCAGAGTGATGCACTGGTTGGGTGGTTGTTACAAGATCATATCAATAAAACGATACATTTCGTTCGAATTTTCTCATGTGTGCATAATAATTTTAAATTCTTGTTTTTACTATGCATACCTATAAATCACCTCATTCTAGTGAAGATATTTAATCGTGGTAGTTGACTTGCTTGCTAACTTTCGGTGGCCAATGGCAATTGCGGATTTGTTTTAAGCAGGGCTGTCGTAGTTTTCTTCCAAAAAGTCATAACAAAGATATAGAAGATTAAATTGGCCAGATAAAAAAAAAACATATACGATGTGTGATCCCGTGATTTCAAGTATTGTCAGGAGTTCTTGTTTTTATATTCCTTGTTTCTGTTTCCAAGATTGTAATTGATTAATTCTCAAATGTCAAAAGAAATTATCTCTATGAAGAAAGTATAACCTTCTGCAGCCATCTCATACAACAGAAAAGTCTTCTAATTCAAAATTGCATTATCTCAATCGTTTGAAACTATGCATTAACTTTAATACACAGGAAGAGAATCATTTGTATTCAATACAACTTATTTATCTATCATGCATAATCTGTACATCATATCTGTCACTGCGCTATGGGTTCATTGTTCAATAAGAATCCCAGACATCGTTATCCAAGAGCAGTACCTAAACAGAAGATAACTATCATTCGATTAACACTATATCCACTTGTGCAATTCTCGCATGGCAATTGGCAGGGTACACGATACAAGTTTGTTCTTCCCATTCAGGCCTCTTCTTGCACACAACATCCCTCAACCGCGCTAAAATGTATTGGTACAAATGTTTACCATCTGATACAAGTTCATAATAGACAATGCCTTTCCAATCGAAAAACACAACCAACTTTACCTTGATCTTTGGCCGACTCGTGCGTGATTTTTCTTTGGACGAGAAGACCTTGAATGAATTGAAAAGTAATTTGAATGTATCTGTAAATGTTTTTGCCAAGTTTGAAGCAAAAGACGTACATGTTGTTCCTCAAACTCTTTCACTGTCACTGTTTCAATAATCCGACGAACAGCTTGTGCACGTCCTCACTTCGGCGGCTGTAATTCGGCGACTAACAGTCATGCGAAACGAGGTAAATGGCAGTTTGTTGTCTAAACCCGCAGCTAGGTGTGTTTAGTCGCCACAGCACGCTACCACAGCCGGTTGGTGCACTATTTCAAAGGTATTTGTTTAGTCGATTTTGAGTTTAACGTCCCATTGTTTGGTTTGTGTTCAAAAACAAATCAAAGGTATTTGTTTGGTTTGTGTTCAAAAAGAAATCAAAGGTATTTGTTTGGTTTATTTTTGAACACACCTCATGTTCACTATGTTAACGTCGCGCCCCTGCTGTACCGCTCTGGTTTACGGTTTTCGTAAGATAATCGAAGTTTATTACTGCGGTTCGGATAGAAGACCATTGGAGGAAACTAGATGTTATTGTCTGTGAAATGTTTACCACAAGTCGTGAGAAAAATTGGGGGACTGCTTGAGTGAAAAAAAGTAGCTGAGTCCGATCAAGAAAACTAGTGACAATGGCCTGCATATTATCATTATGCAACTGGAGCACGATCGGGCTCGCCTGGTCTCACTTCGCAGTGTCCAGTCTGTTCAAAGACCTAAATCTAGTCGGGTTTCCTTCCATTATTCTACGAGAAGAATAGAAGAGTGTCCGTTATGTTAGTTCCCGACTCCTAGCACTCGAGAAAGGCTTCTTACTAGGATTACGAAGAAACTGCGACTAATAGCTTTAGTTAATTGGAAATGTGAAGATGGGAAAAACTTATCAAGCTGGAACAACCATCCTGACAGTGCTGACGATTGAGGAAAAGAATTCCAACTAACCATCACTGGCTCTAACCCACTATCAAAGTTAGGGATTCGGATTCCTGTTCTTCCCACATAATGTACCTATTGCAACCATCCTGGATTACTAGCAACAAAGCATTTTGGTTTCTGTCTTTCATTCATTATTAATTCTAGCATCTAGTAGAACTTCGAAGAACGACTGAAGCCCGGATAATGAATGAAAGAAACCAAAATTCTTTATTGGTAGTAACCCAGGATGGTCGAAATAAGTCTACTACGGGACAAGAATAGGAATCTGAGACCCGAGCTCTGGTAGCGTGTTAAAGCCAGTGCTGGATAATTGGAATTCTTTTCCTCAATGGTCAGCATTGGCAGGATGAGATTGGGTTGTAGGATGTACATCATGCACACACATGTTAAGTCATTATTCAGGAAATACTTGTCATTAAAGCAACAGTCTGTACACCATCTGTTCGCTGTCCTTCGATAGAACACTGATTGCAGCCGTTCGGGGCAAAGCCAAAGAATTGTGTTGCGAGAAGCTTTTCCTATTTCTTGCCTATTTTGCTCCTAAAGTAGCCGGACATCACTTCCGACGGGAAGTAAAGAAAATCACTCTTGTGGGTTTATATCCTCGAACAATATGTCCGATGTCTGTCATGAATTATGTCTTCCACCTTTGCCGACTACCTCCACTCTCAGCTCCTGCATCTGCTGGTGCTGATTGGTTCATCGGCCTGGAATCTGGGTTTCACAGTTTAGTTACATAATTAACTGTTTGTTGCTACCACAAGTAATATAAAGTGGCCTATGTTAAATGAACGTAACCTAAGGAGATCCCAGTTACAACGGCTTTAGAACTTTCTACCAGGTGTGTGGATCTACCTTAGTTATCCACAAGAAGCAATTTCCAAAATACTCTGCTAGGAATTATTTTGTATACGTGCATGTCGTATAAAATAAATCCCTGCAAGAAGGGTCCACTTCCATTCTCAACCGACCTTATAATCACCTATGGTGGAGGTTTACAGTTAGTCTGTCGCTCACTCAGGCTCCCACGTCCATGAAGCTCCGGTTCGCTATCCTCAGCTAGGTTAGCGTTTGGTCTACCCTGCGTACACTATCTTCATTGAGCGCGGGCTTGCTGTCCTCAGTGAGGGTTGCAATGCTCGTGTCCGAAATCACTAACTTTGATTTGAAATTGGGTCTCGCGCTTGCTCAAATTCTGACTTTGATTTGCTATCCATTTACAGGGTTCGCAGTCACAGTGGTTTGTGCTTAATTATTGAGCTCGAAGCTGAGGTTCACGAGTTTCAACATCTTTGCAATGGCAATGGGCAGATATGGTGTGGATCAATAGGTCGTGGGTCAACATGACGTGACCCACTGCGACCCAACACTCACCGTGACCCACTCTGACCCACAGGCCCACTCTGCTCAGTGCACTATAGATAGCATCATCTGACCACTCGTGAATTAGTCTACGTTAAACTTTCAAGGCTTCCATTTTTCTTCCTTTTCATTTGTTTCTATTTATTTACCTGAGATGAGTATATCTAAATGGAAAAAGAACTTCAGGCACTTTTGGATATTGATATTTGTAATTGTAATAATAGCAATAAGACTTATTACCTGACTTTCGAGGTACAGCCTGTGCGTTTTTCGAGGAGCTGACTACTGAAAAAAATATTTTTTGATTCACCTCTAATATGTTAATCAATATATATATATATATATATATATATATATATATATATATATATATATATATATACAGGGTGTTTCAGATAAAACGTCCAGTGCTTATAAATCCGAAATGGCTGAGAATAAAAAGATGAAACAAAAACTGAGATAGGAAAATGTCATAGGACGCATCACATGGTGTTGTTGTGGTGACCCACAGGGCCCTCCTTCAAGGGGGCCCAGGGGCCAACTTCAAATTTTCAAATAGGAACATGTATTGAATCATACCTCATTCAATAGTACTTGAAAAACGAAACAACTTTTGTAGGAAACAATTTTCGATTTGGGCCACCGTTTTTAAATGGCCGCAAAAAGTGGGTCCTATATCAGATAAAACGTCCAGTGCTTATAAATCCGAAATGGCTGAGAATAAAAAGATGAAACAAAAACTGAGATAGGAAAATGTCATAGGGCGCATCACATGGTGTTGTTTTGGTGACCCACAGGGCCCTCCTTCAAGGGGGCCCAGGGGCCAACTTCAAATTTTCAAATAGGAACATGTATTGAATCATACCTCATTCAATAGTACTTGAAAAACGAAACAACTTTTGTAGGAAACAATTTTCGATTTGGGCCACCGTTTTTAAATGGCCGCAAAAAGTGGGTCCTATATCAGATAAAACGTCCAGTGCTTATAAATCCGAAATGGCTGAGAATAAAAAGATGAAACAAAAACTGAGATAGGAAAATGTCATAGGGCGCATCACATGGTGTTGTTGTGGTGACCCACAGGGCCCTCCTTCAAGGGGGCCCAGGGGCCAACTTCAAATTTTCAAATAGGAACATGTATTGAATCATACCTCATTCAATAGTACTTGAAAAACGAAACAACTTTTGTAGGAAACAATTTTCGATCTGGGCCACCGTTTTCAAAATGGCCGCAAAAAATGTCCTGTATCAGATAAAACGTCCAGTGCTTAAAGGCCTAAATCAGAAACGGCTAAGAATAGAGAGATGAAACAAAAACTGAGATAGAAACGATGATAAAGCATATCAAGTGGTGTTGTTCTGGTGACCCTCAGGAAACTCCGTGAAGGGGGCCCAGGTGTCAACTTCAAACTGATCCAGGACTTTTTGCGGCCATTTTGAAAACGGTGCCCAAATCGAAAATTGTTTCCTACAAAAGTTGTTTCGTATTTTAAGGACTATTGAATGAGATATGATTCAATACATGTTCCCATTTGAAAATTCGAAGTTGGCCCCTGGGCCCCCTTGAAGGAGGGCCTTGTGGGTCACCACGACAACACCATGTGATGCACCCTATGACATTTTCCTATCTCAGTTTTTGTTTCATCTTTTTATTCTCAGCCATTTCGGATTTATAAGCACTGGACGTTTTATCTGAAACACCCTGTTTATATATATATATATATATATATATATATATATATATATATATATATATATATATATATATATATATATATATATATATATATATATATATAAGGAATGTAACTATTTGTGCTTGATCATTACGGTCAAATGTTAAACCCAATTGAAACTACTTTTGGTGTATAGTTCGGCCTCATTGAATACTGGGATGTTATCATATCGCTTTCATTATAACACATATCCTAAGGGGTCAGTAGGGATCGAATTTTTTGCGAAAAGTTGAGTATCTCACGAGTGGGTCACGTTGGGTGGTAGGTCAATGAGTCGTGGGTCACGGCTGGGGGTAGATCAGTAGATCATGGGTCAAATTTTTGTTGATCTACACCATCTGTAGCAATGTTCTCGCGATATTATGATTTTATGTCTTCTAACTCCAAGTTTCCGGCTAATCGGCTTAAGTAGAGTACTTTGAGGCTTCGTTCTAGAGCATTTGCTTTGGTTCACCTCTATCCACTTACTCTTAACTTTGCTCAATATGAGCTAAAATAAACGTCTCTATTGCGTTTAGAAATTGAAATGGAAAAAGAAAAACTATAAAGAAAAATAAAAAATACTCAAGTGTTTTTATCGCCTTTACATTTTGAATCCGTAACAAATCCGGAGCACAAATAACAATGAACAGATTAGGGAATACCACACGTCTCCAGTCTTTTTTCCAAAAGCAACTCAGAGGTAAACAAACGAATCATATATTTGAAACACATAAAACACAAAGCACATCCCACACAGACCCCCCCTACACACACACAGAGCGGGAGATACGTATATATGTAGCGCAGAGCATAATCCCTGCACGTGGACCAGTAGTTTTCCTACCCAACTCATGCTACTCTATTTCCTGAAAATTCTACCGAACAAGATTGGAATGTAAGGCAAGGAAGAAGAAAAAAGCATCGCATTAGGACGGAATTTCGTGATTCTGTTTTTCAAGAAAGCTCTCTCTCCCACCCTCATCTCATAACATACTCTTTCCCTCTTTTTCCTATATAGAAAACGCTGTAGTTTCTCCCCACTCGCACTCTCTACTTTACCCTACTTAAAATGGATGAAAGTCAGCCAAGAAAGAAGGAAAATAATAATAATAAAAAAAAGTTCAGATTCAAGGAATTCCAAGGACGTCGCATATTGTGGGTGGGGAAGGAAAAAACCAGGCCCACATGCATGCTTTGTGTCTCAATCATTTTTCCTTCTACATCAGTCAATCATTTTATTTCTGTATGTCATCATCAATATTAATAACATTCTTGCGTTTGTTGACATAGGCATAATAACTTCCAAAATGCACCTTTTCACTAAATCATTCCGAAATATTCCTACTCTTACTTACTCTGTTGAACAGTTTAATGGAACTTTTATTATAAATCTCGCAGATTGGAAGTTCCGACGATGATCCTGCTTCCTAGATGAATCTCTATTCTTAATTGAGATAGCAGATATCTTATTTCTTGGTGTACTCTTAATTGAGATAGGAGATGTCATGTTCCTTGCTCTATTCTTAATTGAGATAGTAGATTATTATTTCTTGCTATGATACACTACCTTGGAAGCGTATCATATAGTTCTACAATATGAATTTTTTTTCGAAATGGTAATTCTTTATATAGCATACTGCATACTTACATAACTTGATTTCACATCCATTGAAATTTGTTTTTACACTCATGTCCAAAATTATTGTCGCATGTCTACAAACATGTTGTTCTACGAATATAATTTGATAATGAATTCGCCCGGTATTTCTTATAATGTTAGTATGGAAAGACATGTATATGGAAAATTTCATGTCAAAAGAGCAGTAAATAAGAACAATAAAACGAAAATAAAACTTTCTTGTCCATTTAGCAACATTTTGTTTTATTTATTCTAATTTTTGTATTTATAATTATTTTCCTATGAAATTTACCACAAATATACATTTCCCGATTATACACATAATAACATTATTAAAAGTACCCTACAAAATCATTATCAAATTATATTCTTACAAGAAGATAGTTATAGGTATGTGGCAATCATTTTGGACATGAGTGTACGTATTTTCCCACTGTTAATTCTTTGTATAACATAAGCATATTTACATAACTAAATTTTATGCTCATTGAAATATGTTCCTGTATTTGCATTGTTAATTCTTTGTATAACATATCACATACTTACATAATTTGATTTCACGCCCATTAAAGTTTGTTTGTATTTTCCCATTGTTAATTCTTCGTATAACGTACACACACATTTACATTATTTGATTTTATGCCTATTGAAATTTATTTCTATTTTTACAATGCGAATTCTTTGTATAGCATGCAGTATACTTACATAACTTCATTTTACCTCTATCGAAGAAGAGAATAAAAGAGGGAAAAGAGAAAGAGGAAAATATAAACAAAGAAATACGAGATAATTATTGAAATATAGTAAGGGAACTCAACCCAGGCACTAAAATTATTTCATATCTTAATTTTATTATTCGAGAATCGATTATGAACTGTTCATGATGAGACACGTGTTCCTTCATAAAACTCTGACCTGGATCCAGGCAACTACTAAAGTTGGAGACAGTGGCGGATCCAGGGGGGCGATCGTCCCCCTCCCCAGAAGAGGAAACTTTCTTATTTTATATATATAAATAAAACCCATCTCAGAGTTTGGAGCTCTTAAAAGTAGCTCAAAGTAGTAGTAATACAACCCATCGCTTTCCCCAGAAGTCCGTCCTGGATCCGCCCCTGGTTGGAGCTCCCCAAATCCAGACCAGACGAGGAGAAGTACTAATTTAATCGTTTATTCGTTATTTCTGATCATTAAATATCTTCCATCCATTAACTGAATTTTACGTGGTGAAGTTCGAACACATGTTTGAGTTAATCAAGAAAATAAATTCCAAGTGATACACATATCTTCCACAAATCGGAGTTCTTGAAGTTTTGAAGAAACTGTTATTATCTCCAGCTTATTCCGTTGTTTTGGCTTACTTCTTAGAGCCGATTCGGATTAATTAGGGATTAGTTACCTTCATGACCTCGGTCATGACTCGGATATACACATGTTACATTAGTACACATACATAACAAATATAAGTACTTCATATTAAACCTTAGAATTTAGAACTTAAAACTAGAGTTGTAATTCATTCACACAGACACGTATCATGTATTGGTACAGGTAAATAGGTTAAAACTTAGAAAAAAAACTATCACCTAACTACAGTTTTGTAACATTTATTACATATACTAAGGATAAAATAAAAGGAAAAAACATTAATTACATGCAAATATATATATATATATATATATATATATATATATATATATATATATATATATATATATATATATATATATATATATATATATATATGAAATAGGGCTTAAGTCGTGATTTGGAATAGCTGGTCGCTATATTTTAATCTTCAATATGATAATTTAGAAAATATAAATTAAAATGAATGAATGTTAGTATTTTGTTTTGTATGTATGTTTTAGGATTGGGTAATTTATATCAGATTTCCGAAGAGAAACATCAAAAAAATTTAATGACCGTGTCTATTGTGACAACTCCCAGTCACGACCCCTCTTCAGTTTTATTAGAAAGAGAAAAGAAAGAGTGAGAAAGAAAACAAGGTAGAAGGAAAGAAGGAAAGAGGAAGGAAAGGAAAAAGGAAGAAGGAACTAGAGATGAAGAATTACTTTATAATGACGGAAATATGGTAAGGAAACTTGAATAGTTACTGAAAAGAGATACTGATTCATACCCGTATTTTATTAACTTGAGAATTAATTCTGAAGTGATCCCAAAGAGACATATGTTCCCTCGTACTACCCTGACTTGGATTCAGGTAACTGCACCAAGGGGAGTTGCCCTGATCCAGCCCAGGCGATGAGAAGTTTTAATTTTAATCATTTGTCTGTTAATTCCAAATGTTAAATAACCGTTATCCAGTATATGAATATCCATAGTGGAGATCGAACACATATCTGAGTTAGCCAAGAAAAGAAAAAAATCGAAGTGATTTACATATTTTCTACAAATAGAAGTTTTCGAGATTTTTTGAAAGACTGTCGTTATCAACGCTCATCCTGTTGTTTAGACTTTCCTTTCAGAGCCGATTTAGAATAATTTAAAGTTAGTTATCTTTCACGACCTCGGTCATGCACTAATACATAAATTAGACATATATTATATAAACACTATCGGCGTAAATCAATATTAAATGCTACCACTTAAAACTAAATTTATCATCCATTCACGCACACACACATACATACAGGACAATGTATTGATATAGGTAAATCAGTTTTAAGAAAACTATCATCTAACTACAGCTAGTAAACTTTTATTACATCTATTGAGAAATTAAACACAAAATGTTAAGAACATGAACATAAGTATACATATAAATGTATCATTCCAAATATAATATTGGATTACATCAATATGAATTTGATCTTAACTGAATTATGAGGGAAAGCCAAAAAATAATAATTCTAATTTTGTTAAAATAAAATGTACATTTGAAAAAAAATCTAGTTACATTTTATGATATTTTGTATGAGAAAAAACTTAAAATGATGGTTATTTAAGTTAGAGTTCATATCATCAAAGGAAAGAGAAGAAAAAACTTAAAATATGATAGAAACGAGGCTCTTTTCGAACTTTCAGAGAACTTTTTATATCGTACATTCGTAAAGCACCCTTTTGGTGCCCATGTACCTAAATTGACTTTATTTAGATATATGCATATAAACTAGTGCTTATAATTTGTGAAAAACATATTCAGTTTGTAAACTTACTTATTCATACATTTTTAATTCTCTGAGATTAAGGAAATTTTTGTCACTAATTGCACAGTGACTACGTCACTTTGTTATTCCATTTATTATCCCGTCCAACTAACACCTTCAATCACTGCCATCTTCTATCACATTAGGTTCACACAATTATAGTTACATTCGCACACTATAGAGGAAACGAGAAATTTCTAAGTTGAAGGAGGTTTTGCTTTTGTATCGAGACCACAATTAATTAAGCGAAAACACCATTTAGTTTCAAGGATTGGTATATAATGAATGAAATGGGAATGGTATTGCACAGGAAGATTCCAGGTTTATAAACTTGTGGGTAGATTTAATAATACATTAGGGTTACGACGTCCTGCCTTAATTTCATGCCACATGCTGTTGGTATAATAACAGACAATGACGATATTAATAGTTACATATGTTAATTAATAATATTACAAAAATTAAAGAAAATATCTAACATGCGGCGGTATTTTTAAAATTCACATTATATATATTCGTCGAATATTTCAAAACTATGGCAACCAACGACCCTTCGGGGTAGGAACCAAGACCCTTACACATATTTACCTAAGTAAGTCAATATTATACAGCTCACAGATGACGAGAAGAACCCTAAAACAGGGGAAGCGGGGAAAGGTCAACGACACGGTCAAGTCCATTTTCGGTTTTTGAGGTGTGGTCTATACTTAGATGTCGTCTGCTACTCCGGGTAGTTATCTGTGTGCTATTCCATGATGTCATTTGAAACCCCCGTGCGAAAAGTGGGCGAGCCCATACCTACGTCACACTACTTCTGCTAGGGTTCTTCTCGTCATCTGTGAGCTGTACATTTTGCTTTAATATCACATTTATAGTCAACAGATATTTATATCTCAACATACATATACTCAATTATCATTTAATCTTTCAAATCAATGACCCCGATTAACATTCTCAGGTTGCAACACTTCACAAAAGAAAAATCCGACTATATAACAAAATTTGACTAATCGCGCATAATAATAAACATTTCTTTTCTCAAACATTTTAAAAGAGTGGACATTTAATGTACAAGGCAGGCACGTAAACAGTGAAATTATATAAAAATGACTATCAATGTTAGTAATACTTATGGGCCCTAACATCTAAACAACATTCACCTCTATGGTAATCAATGGAAACAAAAGTAGAAATAATGAATAGTTCAACGGAAAATTTTAGATGGATAATAATAAAAGAGACGAAAACAAAATCTAATAGTACACTGAACTATCGCTTGCTGTCGTTGTGGCTCAAATTGGCGATGGATAACATTCCCTTGGTATTCAACATCAACAAATAACTCCACGAATCGTGTCTCGCGACATCTCAGCTGGAAATTCAGGTTCAAATGATATATGTCAAATGGTTGATATTTGTCAAGTTCAAAACTCGGGGGAGGTTGAAAAATAAAAAAATCTTGAAGAGAATAGCGATATAGATAGAGAAGAGAAAAGGAAAAGCGGCGCGCCAATGGAAAATACAGTAGTACACTAAATATTACAAAGATAAGTGGTCGAATTTAGACAAATGACAATCTACAGCCAAATATACTTTTAGATGCCGAAAACAGGTGGCCTGCTAAATATGTAGCACAACGGGGTCTCTGAGTGCCTAAGTACGAGCCCGTGCCTTCTGGGCAACAATCTCACAAGGAATAAGCCCTGTAGAATGATCGACTATTAACCGTTTCCGGTACCAATTCACTCAGATTACGGCCGGTCCAGTCGGAATGTTGGTGTAGTCTTTGATTTAGAATTTCTAAACAAAAAATATCCGACTCCTCAGAAACTGAGAAGAGTTACGAATAAAGTATGGATAAACTAGAATAAAATCAATAAATAGAAGAATTCTAACAGGGATTTGCCAAAATTAAAGAAGCTAATTAAAATAAATTTTGTACTAGCAAGTTGTCTTCCAAATCTTACTAGTAGCTCCCAAATCCGCAAGGGCGCAAACTTTGAGGTGTCTTTTAGTTTCAATCACTACCTAGTTTTAAAAACTAAGGAAAATGAAAATATTTAAGGCGGGAAGGATCGACAGCTTGGTACGGATTAACGATATTCTACTGTAATAAATTTACTATGTTATTTACTCTTATTCACTTCGTCACCTCTGCGAACAGTGATGAACTTGGCTTAATCAGGTGACGTGGAAAGAAAGAAAAAATTCAAAGATGCAGAGGAGTATCGCCAATGTAAACTGAACGCATATATTTAAACTGCATTCTGCAAACGGCTATTCTGTTCTGTGATTACTTGGAAACTATCCGGAATCATTTGCAACATGACCGCTATTCGCATCGTCAGACCAGTTAGTATGTACGGTTACTATTAAATGTCGAGTCACAAAGTGAAAATGCAATCCGTCATTTTTACACGACACACTATCCTCACACAAAATTCTGACGTAATGGTCAGTGCACGAAACATTTATTATTATATATATAAATACAATCAATACTTTATGGCAAAAATTACAACTGGACACATATATGCACGGGTGTCCTATTATTTATTCACACTCACTACAATATATATTATCACTATCTTTATTCGTTTATATGTATTCTCATTTATACTACATGAACAACAAGCTACTACAACAAGCTACTACATGAACTATAGTACACTGATCAATACGCGAGAATTTGTATGAATTAACACTAGATTCTTTCAGTGCAAACCAAAGGAGATTTACACTTCACGGCTTCATATTATTTTTATATGCAATGAAAATTCAATATCATTGACTATCCTCTTAACTAACTGCAATTATATTTTAAAAATGACAACAATGCGATCGTTCACAGAGCGTAACGAAAAGAGAGAATTTGAAACTGCAGTCTGACGACAGAATAGTGCTATATAGTCAAACTTTTGTTTAAGGATAAACGCGAAGTTTAATTTTATTAATCATTTAATTATGAAACTACATAACGTGTTGTACTTTTCAGAGAAGCTAATTTATAATGTAATTCGTCTACGTATTTATTCATATGGACCAGAACTAATATTTATGTATCAATAATTACAAAAGAAGGGTAATTTTCGAGTTGACTAGATTCTTAAGTCTCGGAGGAACAAAACACTAGCGGCGAGTAGTTCTTTGCCCGACACGAGATGGCGTTGGTAGTATGAAAACAAATTTTGCGCTACAAAACACGCTTTGTACTCTATTATCGGTTAACTATAAGTAGTATACTATGTACTAACGGTACGGAAATACTATAAATTCACATTATGGACTAATTTACTTATTTGAACCGACCAAAAGAGATAAATAATCCAACAACAATACACTGTCCTTAAATAGATTAGTTATACATGCTCACAAAAACAACACACTAAATTTCATATATGCATGCTATATCACACATGAACTAAAAAAGCACATACCAACACATATCACAACACATACCAATCCATATTGTTACACAACTCAACTATATGTACACCGAACAAATCACTAATTTAACCACATGGAAAATCGGCTCTGCAAACTGAAAGGGAATGGAATAATCAGAACCAAGTGGCCCTTCTATTAACTAATCCATTTTTCAATTTTAAAATCGTTGTTAATGCCCAGGAGGGACATATTAAAACTATTAAAGAAAACAAGATTCCTTCCCTGAAGGGAAAAGAACCTTTATGATTTTTTTAACCCGTGTGTTGGAAGCTGTGATCAATTTAGGAATATATGAGAGTCCCTGTGCTAACTTACACTGACATAATGAAATTTAACTTAACTACAAGGAAACCTACACCTACCGCCATATTAAAAAATAATCACATTTACTACGTATACAGACAAAAGCTATATCAGGACAGGCCGATCGTAACATAACGAAAAATTTAGGAGATGGAGAGGATATCCTAAACGTTTTCAACACACCAAATCTTCGTTTGAAAAGGTCACACAATTCAGAAGTCAAGTCACTAATATTGCAAACCTGTCCTTGAAGTCAAACATGGCGATCCTAACTTGCACATCCATATCTCACTGATTTTCTGACTGTTTTCAGATGAAATTCCACTGAATTGAGATTCTCACAACCTCCTTTACTATTTATTTCCTGATTGAAACTAATTTTACCTTGATAATACTACTTTTTCCGTTCAAAATCCAAAATGTTTTCGGGAGAGGAACTAGCGTGGTCTTGCTCGAAGCTCTTCCCAAGTAGAATAACTGAAGACGTGCCATAATACTAAGGCGTCAGAAATATAGTTCCAATCAGAGCAAAGAATTTTGGCGGCGGAAATTACAAAGCGAATGAAAAATAGTAAAAACTGGATGAAACCGGATTTTGGGAGGATATGGTCATCTCGGAGGGACGAAGGGGCCCTAAATTATTCTAACAAATGTCAGATTGGTGAACAATTTCAAAAATTTATGTCCAATTGCTGACCTATGTTTTTGTATCGCATTAAGATGTATAATTTCAATAATCATCCATTTGAAATGCCCATATACAGAGTTTATAATGAAATAATATATACTAAATGAAGAAATTATTCCCCGAAAAATAATTCCTCCTATATTATTCCGAAGCTCCCACATTAATTTTGGTTTGAGTAAAGAACAAATGAGTTTAATACGTAGACCGAAAAATTATGTGTTGAAAATTTTACAGTACGCGGTACGTTCGAAATGTATTGGGTACCCCCAAACAAAAATTCAATTACCTCACTGTAATGGTACATTGCTTATATATTAGTATCCATTGAATTTGATTTTGTTTTCTTAATGCTTATTCTTTGAATAGCATAGGCATAATTTAACGTATTGGTTTCTTTTTGCGTATTGAAATTATGAACTTGTTATTTTATCGATTTTCAGTTTAACAAAGTACTATTTTCAGTTCGATATTTCATTAACATTTTTATAAACTTTAATAGGATTATCTGAGCTTTTATTAGGTAACAACGTGCTACTTGTGTGGAAAATAGTGATTCAGTTGTTCTTAAAAGCTTGGGAGTGGAGTTCGGATTCCACGTTACCCTGATAAATCTTCCTTTTTTATATACTTTCATGTTTCTAAAGCAACATTACAATATCACTCAATTATTTAACTGGTCTTGTTGACAGTGTTGAGTACCATCACGGTCTTTGCTTTAAAGTGCATTTTTTAATATGGAGAATCGTTTTCCTTCTCTTCTATGAACTGAACTGAAACTTTAATTATGTGGTGTTACTGATTTCTTTAATATGGAGAACAGTTTTCCCTTTTTTCTATGGAACTTTAATTATTTGGTGTTACTGATTTCTTTAATATGGAAACTCGTTTGTCTTCTTTTCTATGAACTCAACTGGAACATTAATTACATGGTGTTACTGGTTACTTTAATATGAAGAATCATTTTCCTTTTTTTCTATGAACTCAACTGGGACTTTAATTATGTGGTGTTACTGATTTCTTTAATATGGAGAATCGTTTTCCTTTTTTTCTATGAACTCAACTGGAACTTTAATTATGTGGTGTTACTGGTTTCTTTAATATAAAGAATCGTTTTCCTTTTTTTCTATGAACTCAACTGGAACTTTAATTATGTGGTCTTACTGATTTCTTTAATATGGATAAACCTTTTCGTTTTATTCTATGAACTGAACTGGAACTTTAATTACGTGATTTTACTGATTTCTTTCCTCAAGTCTAATTACATGCCTCTTAAATTAAAAGTGATTATAATTGCTCGAATGATTCTTCGTTATCCAAATAATTCCTTGACTGATTTTTCGTTATTCAATAATTGTTCGAATGACTTTTCGTTACCCAATTAATTGTTCTAATGATTCTCCTTTACTCGAATAAAATTGTCTGAATCGATTCTTCGTTATCCAAATAATTGGTCAAATATTCGAATGCTCTATTGTTTGGACTTTTGAACAGTTAATTATCCGAACATTAACAGTCATAATGAGAATAATGTTAGGTCTTCAAAGAGACAGTATAACACGTTAACGTCAAGGGGACAGTACTAGGACAATATTGCATGTTCGACAACAATCAGAAATATGAAAATCTTACAGGCGATTGAGAAGTTTACTCAAGACAAATAGAAGGAGAGGAAGGGGGGGGAATCACAAGAAAAAGACAAATAAAGTCAATATTTTCTTTCTTTTTTCTCTCGCTTTCTTTTTAAGCAAAAACGAAAGAAAGAAAGAGAAAAAAAAGAATTACAAATTTTTATACCCTGCGTGTCTTTATATAATTCCATCAAGCGATTTTTTTCATCGTTTTCTTCAGATTTCCTTTTGCTTTTCTTTTAAACAAGAGAAAACTAAAACTGCTGAACAATCAATGAATGTGGACATTGTTGTGATGAATAAAAGGAAATGAAAAGCCGCAGTTCCACTGCATTTGTCGTGAACTAGTTAAAAAAAAAAAATGATGTCCACACATTCCATGGAAAATGTGGGCGAATTCAGAGGTCAGTTTCGTGTACTTCCCACGAATCTTGTAAATAAAATAACATAGTCCAAAAAAGAAACATCAATGTGAAGTAACGGCGACTTTTCTTGTTTTTCTAAAAAAAAAATCGATGACCATAAAACCGACGTTAATGTCAAAAATTACCATTCTAAAGTCTTGCTTTAATCTCTTGACTAACATAAACTATAGGATAGCCATGCCAAATAATATAGCAGTTCTTGTATTCATCCTTGGATTGTAAACCAGGGCAAGTCCTTAATGTCTAATTCTTCACAGTATTTTTAGGAGGGACGATGGCTTAGTGGTAGAGTGTTCACTTATGGTACGAAAGATCATTATTTCGAAAGCAGGCCACGTGAGTTTACGGTGCACAACATTGTTTGCCAACTGTTTTCTCAGAGTTCTTCTGTTTACTCTCGTATTCTCTTCTTTAATGGAAACAAACTTTGAACTTTCTTGTAGCTATATGATTAGCACACACAATTTTGACGCGGAAGACCTGGGTTCGATCCCCGGTGGGACCTCATATTACGCTGTACGTCTACGTCTCATATAGGCTGGGTGCTAAAAGGAGACGGTAAACTCAAAACCAACCAACCAAATACAATTTACAAAAATAAATTGTATGACAATGAGCAACTGAAGAATTTTCGATCCGACTACTCAATAAATTTGCAACAATGAATCGGTCACTGTTTATTTTTAGATAGTGCAATCACATAATTTTTCTTTCTTAATACTTTTGTTCAATTTTAAGTTACCAGGAAAATAGCAGTCTTAGTAAACTAGGTATAGGCCCTAGCAATCTTAATAAATGGAAATGGTAAGATAGTATTAATTCCTAGAAGAAATTAACGAAAGAACCAAGGTACGCCACATGAAGCAAGAAATTCTGTTGATATGGTATCTCTGTATGTGTCAAAATTCCATCTTATCAATATAATAACAAGTGATACGTTTTTTTTCTTTCTTTTTTTTTTTTTTTTTTGTAACTCAGAAATGACGTAATTTCGAGCTGTGTTTACACAAACTTTTGCACATATATTCGCAAATGAAATTACCACTTAGCCCTAAATATTACACTAAGAATTTTGAATCGTTTTGTAAAATTTCTTAAATACAAATTTTTTTTGTTTGTTTTTTGTTTTTTTTAATCCGGGATTTAGGATTTAGATTTCTGGGCTTTCGGCATCTATGGCCATTTTAGCCCGTCACGTATCAGGGATGACGTCCCTTGGCGAGCATACTATCTGGGGAAAGGGAAGAAAGAAAGGATTTGGGGAGGAAGGAAGCGGCTTGGGACCTATAAGTTAGGTAGCACCTCGGCATTTGCCTGGGGTGAATGAGGAAAAGCCAGGAAAACCTCATTCAGGGTGGGTGGCTGAAAAGGCTTTCTACACTTTTTCGATCGAGTGCCCCCACCAGGAATCGAACCCGGGACCGCTCACACTGAACTCGAGAGCGTTACCGACTGCGATACGCGAGGCCACGTTTTTTTTAAATTCATCATTTATGTGTCGGAAACCTCTCCAATATCTAAATACGCCGGAATGTTTTTCTTTACCTGAATAGTTATGTAAGATTAATACGTCCCACCCGAATGTGGCGCCACTATTCAGGAATAAAAAAAAATTGCGTGATATCTATTTAAATAGATAAACTACAAATAGAAAAAATATATCCTGGCACTTTCTAATTCTTTTTTTCCCTTTCTTTCCTTTCATTTAGTGGGTGTGGAGAGTTTGTAAAAAAAAAAAAAATATGCGTTAGTGATGATTTTGAAGGACGTAGTGTCGGTGTAACACACAACGAATACAATCTCTTGCGACGCCTGTTCCGCCACACCCTGACATGCACCAACCACGTTTGCAATTTTCAAAGTAGCCGCTTAGATATGCGTGCAAATTTGTAATTGACCTATATAATGCGTTATATTTAAATGTGGATAATTATTTATTAGTATAATTTTGATGTTCAAAAGACAAATTTCCACCAAAAAGAGGTTAGAAATGGAAGTCTCAAATTAACAGAGAGCTTGCCGCGTTTGTAGTGAGGCCGGTTAAAGTATTTACCGCTGCCTTAGTTTGGAATCAAAACCGTATAGACTTGTTGTCTTGCTTCACTATACAAACTCATGGTAAAATATGGTGCATTAAATGACAGTTATGCCTACCAAATGATTCATAGTTACAAAGCTAGGTTTTTCTGCCCAGTGGCGGATCCAGAAGGTAAAAACTGGGGGGGGGGCAGGCAAAACCCAGACTATCATAGATATTACGTCAGTTTACTATAAATTTTCAAAAATATATAAATAATAGTTTAAATTATTTTTGACACTGAAAAAGCTGGGGAGCCCAGGCTCACCCGCCCTGGGCTAAATCCGCCACTCTGCCACAGAGTAGGTTTAAAATGCAAAGACTTAAAAGTGTTAAAGTTTTATACCTTACTAACAGAATACCCGTTCTTCGCACGGGAAGAATACGTTTCATTTTGGACATAAAGAGGGGAATTTGGTTTTAAACGGCACCGGAAGTGCCGCTGTTTGTCTCGGCGACCCCGAAAATCAATGGTTTCGTCACTAATGTCGGTCATTTTTAAATATCTCACTTAAGTTCCACCGTCAAAGTGAAACGAAAACACCTATATTGAAAACCTCAACTATATTGAAAATTTGATCGAGATAGTTCGGATAGTTCAAGAGGATAAAGTCCATAAACATAGTCACTTTCATTAATATGTATAGATTATAAGGAAATATACCGTTACTATTTCAAAAAGTGTTCCTGAAGGGATGAGTTGCATTTCTCGTTGCAGATTTACTTTAGGAGGACATTAACGTGTTATACAGCATCCGAACATATGCCATAAAAACTATAGTGCAAAAAAAAAAAAAAAAAACACAAACCAATTACAGTGAAACCTCTACTAACGGACACCTCCCTTAACGGACATATTTTGTAATCCCCAAACACTGTAATAGGATAAAAAAAACATATTGGCAAACCTCTCTAAAGCGGACACTCTCTAGTACGGACACGGACAGTCTTTTGTGTCTTTTATAGGTATTATTTACTTCCGTATTACGGACACTTTCTCTAGAAATAAGTTAAAAAGTGTAGTAAAAATACATTTTTAGTAATTCACACATGTGTCACCAAGGAAGCATTGTGACAACATTTTGCCTCCTCAACTGTCTGCTCAGCAACCCGGATGAAGCGTCTCTGGTTAACAACAGTTTTATGTCCTTTGCTTGCATCCCACTCCCACCTAAGCGGTTTTAGACGCAAAAGTGATTGACAGTTCCCCGCCGTTAGGGTTGACATGTTATGCTACTGTCCCGATGGAATCTCTAACCAACTAGAAGACAAGTTTAGTATTTTTTGCCCTCAGGTATGTATATTGTCTCAAAAAGGACACTTCAGGACTGCAATTACCCCACAAATTAAAGCGCCATACTGAAAACAAAGGAAGTACTGATAAGTCTAAAGTGCAGAGAACTATAACATGTTATTTCCATGTTGTGCCTCGAACATAGAGTATTGGATGACAGAGGATAATGCAGGTAATATTCGTAAATAGTGATTCATGCAAAAATAATTTTTTTCTAATTGTATATTACCTTGCTCACTAATTTACATAACAAAATACTGAAACCTCTTGAAGGCGGACACCTCTCTATAGCGGACAATTTTTGATTCCCCACGGCTGTCCGCTTTAGAGAGGTTTCACTGTAGTACTTAGGTGACTAGTAAAAAGCAAGAATACTATTTATCGAACTTCGCCAATATAAACGCTCTATTGCAAAAAATTAAAAAAAAAAATTTAAAAAACGCTTCCGTTCAAGATTTATAATGTGGAGTAACGGATGGATGAAAGCTATCGCTACTCTTAAGTTATAACTCTATTTACTCTATTTACAATTTCGATTGACATAACCGCTCTAGCTATTTATTGCAAACTTTTAGGATAGTTGGGATGCATTCTGGAAGTTTTTTTTTAGAGAGAGCATGCTGGCTTACTGGTAAAGCATTTACCTCTGATGTATGGTGTCCCTAGTTCGATAACCAGCCAAGTAAATTTGTGGTGGACAACATGGAACTTTAATTATGTGGTGTTACTGGTTTCTTTAATATGAAGAATCGTTTTCCTTTTTTTCTATGAACTCAACTGGAACTTTAATTATGTGGTGTTACTGATTTCTTTAATATGGAGAATCGTTTTCGTTTTATTCTATGAACTAAACTGGAACTTTAATTATGTAGTGTTACTGATTTATTTAATATGGAGAATCGTTTTCGTTTTATTCTATGAACTGAACTGGAACTTTAATTATGTAGTGTTACTGATTTCTTTAACATGGAGAACAGTTTTCCCTTTTTTCTATGGAACTTGAATTATTTGGTGTTACTGATTTCTTTAATATGGAGACTCGTTTGTCTTCTTTTCTATGATAAAACATGATGTCCGTGAGTTTTTTCGGGGTACATCCGTTTCTTCCCACTTCATCATTCCACCAATTCTTACAGCATCATTCTTAATCATAGTCTCCCTTAGCCAAAGGCATAATTGTGGGACGTTAAACTAAAAAATTTTCATTTTGGGGGGAAAACTTTTTGTTCATTAATAAAACATTTCAGGACATTTTTTTGAAATGTAGAATAATATCCAAACACTGATCTATTATGCTATAAAATACGTTATTCATAACATATACAGGGAGTTTCAAAACAACACCGACAACGTTTGGCAGGTGATTCCTGACACCAAAATAATACAAAAAAATATAGACTAACCTGGGTGCACAAATGCTTCTTTTCGGAGTTAGAGGCTGCCGAAAACATGAAAAAAATGAACTTTAAAGGTCCATAGCTCCAAAACTATGGGACCTACCGTAGTCGGGTCAAGACTTTACTTAGGAACTAGTATGTGCCTTATCTAAAAATACATGTTTCAGAATCCTAAGGTACTCACGCAACAATTTTTGTACAGGCAGTTTGGTTACGGGCACATAATCTGAATTATTCAATAACTACTACTATAAAAATTGTTGTGGAAGTCTGTAGGATTCTGAAGCATCTATTTTTGGATAGAACACATATTAGTTCCTTAGTAAAGTCTTGACCCGGCTACGGTAGGACCCATAATTTTGGAGCTATGGACCTTTAACCCGGGAATGGTCGAGTGTTGATTTGTGACACGAGCGATCGACAGGTGAGCGCGGCGCTCACTTACAATAAAATCGTTTCTATGGCTGTTTATATCTTTACATGGGATTTATTCTGAACACATTTCTGTATGTTGACATTTTGACATGTTTATATAATAATAATAATAATAATAATAATAATAATAATAATAATAATAATAATAATAATAATAATAATAATAATAATAATAATAATAATTTAAAAATCGCAAATAAAATTATAATGTGTTTATACAAAACCATTTCTTATTATAAAATATATCTATTTTTATTATCAAAGTTTTTATGAAATCAATTTCTGTTATCCCATGAACAATACAATTAGTTAATTATCATTATCACATAATATTACATTTTTATTATCATTATCACATAAGAATTACATTTAAAAAAAATTATATAATTATAGCGAGTTTTCAGTATATGCTCTTCATATGTTCATACTATACATATTTTGAGTTGGAAAATGTTTAATAAAATTAAAGATATAAATATCTTAGTGTAAACACTCTACTTATGTCTCTTGGTACTACAGTAGGTATTTCAATAAGACACAGTTCTTTTCCATGTCTCATCACTGTCTTGATGTCACCCATTACACTTCCAGCAGATGCTGACACTGTGTTTCCTACAGATTGGCACTTCAGAGGCAGCATATCATACAGTTTGTTTCTTTATTTAGCAAGCCATAGCTGAATCTGCTTCTTGTTATTGTCCATGATCTCAGAAAAATCACTCACGTCGTCGGTCGACAGGTGAGCGTGGCGCTCACAAATTACGCATTATCACTTTTATAAGGCCAGTGCTACTCCAATGGAAGAGAATGAAAAGGTTACACCTCATTCTTATACACAAGACATATCAAGAGACAGCTAGACGGCGCCTCAAGTCTGTGACCCCACTAGGGCGGATTTCAAACGGAAATATATGCCAGAGTGAGCGCTGCGCTCACGTGTCGACCATTGCCGGGTTAAAGTTCATTTTTTTTTCACGTTTTCGGCACCCTATAACTCCGAAAGGAAGCATTTGTGCACCTAGGTTGGTCTATCCTTTTTGTCTTATCTTAGTGTCGGGAAACACCTCCCAAACGTTGTCGGTGTTGTTTTGAAACGCCCTGTATATTTGAGGCTACTGCATTAACGCTCTTGTGCATGCAAGGAGCTGGATAGGTAGAAACATTTGACCAATGAATTAAAATAAATATAATTCCGAATCTGATATTTATAACGAGTCATTTGTATACTGACCATAAGACGCTAAGGAAGAATGCCTCTATATTATATACGACAGAGGTAAAAAGATACCTACATACTAAAGCAGGTTTTTTTATTGAAAGAAATAAAAAAAGTACACATACACGCACACACACACACATTCTACAATGCGTCTGGGGGGTTTTAGTGAGACCTTTCTTTTACGAACTCATTACACGCATTTCGTGACAAGTTTCTATCGTATAAACAAGAAAATGAGTAGAAATCTCTCTAGAAAAAACACGAAAAACCATTAAAACATCTAGAGGAAAATCATACCGTTTGTTTTGTTTTTTCTTATTTTTAGTTTTTACCTCCTGGTGTTCACATGATTGATAGCTACACTGAAATAAACAGTGTGATCCTTGTCATATACAAAACACGGAGATAAATTTGGTATACACATATTTGCATTTCTTGATATCTGTTTTAAACATGCATGAACACAAATATACTTTAAGGTCTTTCACGTAAGGATATTTCATAGAACTTAATGTCTAACGTATCAGGGTAGAGTTTTTTTTTTTCTAATAAAGATAAACTGTTTTTGTAGCTGTTTTCGTCTCTTTATTTTTTAAAGATTAGGTTATGCTATGCATGCGTATGGGAAATCTTACAGTACGGCTTTGTCCGCTTCTTATGACCTCTGGCTGATCAAGCCCGGTGTTGGGGGCTCGGCCCCCCTAAATTTTTGCTGACCCCCTAAAATTTTCATGGTAGGCTTGCAAATGAACTATAATATGCTGATGAATTATAATATGGTTGGATCGGGACCCCTAACTTCAGCCGCCTCCCCCCCCCTACATTTTGGGGCTGACTACGGGCCTGCTGGGGGCCCAGGCCTCCGAGTTTTTTAAGTGATAAAAATAATTCAAACTATAATTTATATATTTTTGAAAGTTTATAATAAACTCATGATGTACCTATCATAATCTGATTTCTGGCTAGCCCCTTCAGTTTTTACCTTCTTGGTCCGCCACTGTTCTCGACAGCTATCAGAGCAAACACTGTAGGATATAAAGAGAAACGGTCTTTTCACATGGATACAGTGCTTTCACAACTGGGCTCTCTTTCCTTTTTTAAATCCCTCTATTGAAACCGGAAGTGGTAAAAATAAACCATTTCCTGTTTCAACGTTGATCATTAAAGAGAAAACGGTAATATAGTAAAGTCCTCAAAATCGGGTCATTTTCAAGAAAAAAAGCTGTGACTCGAAAGGAAATACTGCAAATAAGGAAATTTCACACTCATATGACAGAAAGGTATATTATTTCTTGAAAAAAGAACTTTTGTTTGTTTCTAATTAAACATAAATGTATAATAAACAAAACATGGAACGTGTACGAAAAATAAATATTAAGCAATTTGTCTTCTAAAGTGGATCATATGTCCTGGTAAGGGGATCATAACCCATTTCTAACAGCACAAAAGCACGGAAAAATCTATATAAATAATAAATGGAAAGCAAGGTGTAATAACTAGCTCAATCTATAATGACATCATTTCCTGGTATCTACAATCATTTCTTCTTAAGTGTTTCTGAAATAAAGCACTGTCCAGAAAGGAATGTCTTTTTTCCTCTGTCACCAACACAGTCTTCATGGTACCACGTGTTATATGAGCTGCATTGGATCATTTCTTCTTAAGTTTTTCTGAAAGAAAGTATTTTCCACAAAAAATGTCTTTTTTCTTCGGGCACCAACACACTTTTCCTCGGGTACCATGAACTTCTGACCACGGAACTTCCTAGCCCGTGCCAGAACTACCAGTGGGAGGAAGGGGAGATATAAAATTAAATATGTTATCCATTTGTTATCCAGCATGTAGTGCGAAAATGTTTTTATGCTTAGTAAAATTGATCCACATTTTATTAGGAAGAGAAGGATGTTTTTTTCTAAAATAAAAAGCAATATGTCCTGACGTATTTAATTACAAATCTTTACACCTGATCAAAATTGTGAAAATAAATTAGTTTTAAAACAAAAATAATTTTGTTTCACAAAAGAAACAAATGCTTTCTACTGATCCACTTTGTTGGACTTTTCTATAAATAATCCTGTTTACAAGACAATTCAAGATCCGGTTTATAAGACATAACCTTTCGCATAACGTTCAGCTATGAGCAGCTAACGAGAAAGACTAAGCAAAACTGAATTGCATCAATTGTTGCACAATGATTTTCTTACTGAACAACAAAAATATGGTTCAATTTGAGCTAAAAGTACTTACAGCAGAATCTTACGTCTTTCTTCTACTGCCTTTTCAGAAGCAACTTTTGTTCTAGCAATGGACACCGAAACTCTCTTTCTGGTTCTCTATACGACAGACGTCACCGCCACACACTTCCAACCTAAGTATTCACTCAAATGGTCTTGGAATGCTACGTTGTAGCTAGACACGAGAACACAGGAGCGACAACTGTTGGTCACACATCTCGCTTTTCTTACCTTGATCCTCTTTATAAACCGATCCGCTTTTGAGGACTTTACTCTACATAGGGTGTTAATAAACTATACTGACAAACTGCAAGAGGTCGTTTCTTACATTAAAATAAGAACAAAAAAGGTTAGTATGAACCTGCGGAGAAAAGTGCATAGTTTCAAAGCTAGAGTCGTCCTAAAGCGTGGAAGAGATAATTTCAACCCGTGTTATCCGAAAACTTGACCCATGACCCACTGACGATCTTAATGTGAATCTAGACGCGCACCTAGATTTTTTGTTTTTAGATATCCAAGCTTGGCGGGGGGATCAAATACTACAAGTCACTACATCTACGTAGTATTGAACGGGTATTATTGTGCACCCGAAAAGACGATATGGAACTGTAAAATACTTCTACCTATAGTTTCAGAAAAAATGCTAAACCAAGATTGTTTTTGTAAGAGAAAGAAGTGAAATCTTTCAGTTTTACGTCCCACGCAATTGCCGACTAAGGCTACGATCTTTCAGTTCTTCCCAGTAGAGGTGCCAGCAGTGATTGCTAAATGAGCATCTGGTGGCGAAAAGGCGAAGTACTCGGAGAAGGGGGAGGGAACAGTAACCTTAAGGGGACGGTGACGATGAGAAATGAATTAATAAAGGGGAAGGAAACGGGAGAACCCCGAGAAAATTCACGCACACGGTGTTTGTGCGCCACAAAATCCACTTGGCGCGAGCTGGGATCGAACCAAGCACCACACATTTATAAGAGAAAAAGTAGAGACGAAGTGTAAGATCAAATTTTCATGCTACATCAATCATGTCCCTGTTAACCAAGTATAGTTTTATTGAGAAACTGTACAAATGTAGGTTGAGTTAGGGGGGCTCCGGACCCGATGAACCCCCCAAATTAAACCTGGACAGCATTGGACACGGAATTGGTTCGGAGGGAAATAGGAAGTATTAGAAAACAACATGAGCTGCGATGTGTTTTCTCTCGATTTTGTACGGGCCTAGCACCGAAACTATACACTTTTCTCCTCATGCTTACATTTTGATTTTAGGAATCAGCTCTTTACAGTTTGTCGGTTATAGTTCAATAACACCTCGTGTATAATAGTCTTAAGTTGCATGAATATTAACAGAACCATACATAACAAGTTGAAATTTATTATAACGTTGGCATGCAAAGCCATAGCT
The DNA here is from genome assembly GCF_964235325.1 of Thermobia domestica. NCBI lineage: Eukaryota > Metazoa > Arthropoda > Insecta > Zygentoma > Lepismatidae > Thermobia > Thermobia domestica. The sequence goes on along the minus strand of NC_137458.1, from coordinate 297,855,420 downwards.
CATAGCTACTTGTAGTTTTTAGAACGTTTCGTAAAAACGTTAACACAAAGTCTTTTTGATGTAAAGTCTTTTTATTCAAGTGAAGATAAGATATTCTCTATGCAGTTTATATCATCAGCTTTTTTCTGAGTGGTCGTTTGTTCTTTTATTATCTTTGTTTTCTTCCAGTTGAATGCACTGAGAAAATAAACCTTTTTGTTTGTTTATTTTCCATGGTAATTTTTCTTCTTTGTTTGTGTTACTTGTTTGTAAATAAAGAAACTTTTTTTTAAGTAACCATCATATTCAGAGAGAAATGATCCGTTACAGACGAGGCTTCCGCTGAAAATACAGAAGAAACTGAGTCTCTAATGACAAGAGTTGTCAAGAAAAAAGGTTTGTTGAAGAAAGACGCTTGAAGACTTGAACCATTCTTTATTGACGATGTTCGTTCTCCAGGAATAATTTAACATTTTCTTCTCTTTACGGTGAGCGGCTATCCGCAAACTGTCCAGTGTCGATGGCCTCAAATAAATCACCTCTCCTCTTGTCTATTGACTAGCTTCTTTAGCGGCCTTTCATTTCACAGACAAGTCCATTGTAAATCTGGTCTTTTTCATAATTACCAATGGCCTTTGGGGCCTTGCGCTACTTTTTGCCTCCTTTGAAAAGATTTCCAACCTTCCAACCTTATATTTTTCCGCCCAGTGTTCAAAGTTCCGCAATATTTTTAGTATATGATGGAAAAGAACATTGATATATATATATATATATATATATATATATATATATATATATATATATATATATATATATATATATATATATATATATATATATATATATATATATATATAGGGTGGTCAGGAAATGGGCGTACCCCTAATTGGTGGGTTTTAGGTTTTACCCACATTTGTTTGGTAACATTGCTTCTCATTGTCTGGCAACATTGCTATCCATGTTCATTTGTTTTCTGCTTGGTAACAGTTATTTGCAGTGATGTTGGAGTAATCAACAATGTGTGATCAAAGTCAATATATTATTGAACAAAAATTAGTTGTTGCGGTTGATGATGGGTCCCGATCTGACGACACCAGACAAAGCTCTCTGGGGTTTCATAAAACAACCAGTTGAGAATGCTCCATGAACATTGCCAGAACGAACTTAGAAAGAATGGAGAGATGGAGCGGGAAGGAAAACTGTAATTGTTCCTAGATGTAAAAGTAAACCTTTTTATACGCACCTTCTCTCTCTCTCAAAAATTAGTAAAATCTTATCTCTCTATGACTTACAGTTCTCGAGATATGGCTGCTTAAATATCTAGAAATTTGAACTTTTTTGGCCAGTATCTGGGGAACGGTGGCCAGTTGACCAGTAGACAGTTAAACAGTAGGCACTGGTTACTATTTGGTATTAAAATGTTCACCATCCTCTTAGGTATTGATCAACACCAATATGATCTCTCTACAACTTATGGTTCTCAAGCTATTGCTCAATAAATATCTAGAAATATGCCATTTTTGGCTAATATCTCGGGAACGGTAAGAGTGACGCGAAAAATTTAATTACTTTCTCTGATAGCTTTTGAAGCTCTATCAAATGCACGGTTCAAAATTGAAAAATCGCAAAAAAACAGACAGACAGACACACAGACATAGAGAATACAGTAACGAAATTTTTAAGTTCGTTTACAAGTAAGAAACACTAGGTGTCACACAACGCAGGAATTACGAGACGCTGTGGAACACGCCTTCACCCTCGTGACTCCGGAGTATCTCCGCGAAACATCTGTGAGAACTTGGCGCAGAATTCATCTGTATTACGAGGTGGATGGTGGTCATACCGATGTTTATGACTCTTCAGACTCTTAAGACTTCAAAGTAACTGTGTACATACATTCTACCATAACTAACACTATACTATTGAAACTAAAGGGGGCAAGCCCATTTCCAAACCACGTCGAATGAAAAGGTCTATTTCCATTTTCATATACAGACTTTATTACTGGCTAGAGCTATATATATTGACCATTACTGTTGATGCACGTATCCCCCCTGACAACGAGGTTATGAATGCCCTGGAAGAAGAACTCTTTGGATTGAGTATGGAACCACTCTGTCACACCTTGCTGAACTTCTTCATCCGATCCATAGTGGCGTCCCCGGAAGTGTTTCTTGAGTGACCCAAAAACGTGGAAATCACTGGGACTCAAGTCAGGACTATACGCGTGGTGGTCTAGCTCTTCCCACTTCACGACACTAAAAGATCATGTGATTTTTGGCAACATGAGGCCGGACATTGTCGTGCAATAAAATGATGCCCTTTGGAAGGTTACCCCGGTGTTTATTCTTGATTTCTAGCCACTGCCGACGGAGATTGTCGCAGTATTTGTTGGCGTTTATTGTTCCTCCTTTGGGGAGCAACTCCACTAGCACAGGCCTCTGGTCGTCCAAGAACACAGTCACCATGACCTTAGCAGGCGATGTTGTGAAACGGAAGTTCTTTGGTTTAGGCGACCCTACATGCTTTTACTGCGTACTCTCACGTTTGGATTCCGGTTGAAAAATGGGCATATGGATTCATCTCCGATAATGATATTTTCAAGGAAATTGTCGCCTTTGTTGTGATATCGCGTCAAATGGTTCAGTAATATTCCATTCTGTTGTGTCGCTGTTCCTCGGACAAACACTTGGGAACCTATTGACCACAAACCTTCCGGTAACCAAGTCTATTGCGCATAATGTCATGCACCTGCCATGAGACATCTGTACATGAGCAATAATGACATCCAAGGAGAATCGTCTATCAGTCTGAATGCAATTGTCAATAGCAGCAACTGTCTCATCAGGAATACAATTCGTCACCTACCCGGGTCGTGTATTATCACTCAGTGTCTCCCTGCCACCGCGAAAATGCCGACACCACTTTCGCACTGTTTTATCTGAAACACACTTCACACCATACATACCCTACATTCTCCTGGGTATGTCTGCTGGATGGGTGCCTTCCGCACAAAGAAAGCGTATCACACCCCGATGTTCTTCCTTTGTAACGCTGGTCACTGGCACCTCCATTGGTGTGTCACACGGCGCCACTCTTACCTGGCTGAGAGAAAAACATTGATAAGTAACCAACCTCTGCTAACGTGCCACACTACGCCCGTGCGCAGCAAATGTAACATTTATTATGACGTACACATATGTGGATATAAACAGCAAACAGGACTAACGTCATCTTCAAAACGTTGTCCAGCTATTTGCGATTGGACCTTTTCACTCGAATGAACCTTATATATAAACAATATTACTCCTCTAAATCTCCTAAATGATGTAATACATGACAATTGGGAGTAGGAATCATTTCATTTAAAGGTCATTTGGAAAATATGAGCTATGACAATTACGATCCGGGCTCCTCCGAATGTTTCAGTTTGTTCAGGAGGTGCTTGACTCTGGTCAGTCGGTTCGCCGTCGTTCTTTAGGACGAGAACTGTCCTCTTCTCATCATGTAGGACTTGTAACGAAAGCTCACATGAGTCACGTAGACTGGTGGCCTCGTCAATCACTAAACTTAAATTAAATTGAAATACTATCTAACTAAATCAAATGAAATCAAATGGATTCAAATGAAATGAAATCAAAGGGAATTCAATCAAAATTTATTTTTGTGTTAACCATAATATTGTGTAAAAAGGAAAGTTATATCAGTCAATAAACGGCACCTAGTTGAACAGAATAAAATACTTTAGGCTAAATTCCCATTGCGTGATTTTTGACTAAATAAGGAATCGAAATTTTTGTGGCGCTGAAAAGCATTTCATTTGTTGCTAGTTTGTAATTGATAGCTTTTGTTTTGATGGAACAGACTGTATATTAACTTAACTGTCTATGTTACAAGGATCATACTTAAATAGTAGAATTTGCATATTGCTTGTGTTTTCTTAATTACGATGATTATGATGGAACTTCATGTATGTATTTTTATATATTAAGTATATGCATTTCTCTGTTTCTTTACAGGTAAGTTTCGTGCTGTAGGATTTACATGAACAGAAAAAAGCAGCAAAGCATGTAGAGTATCCGTCCATTTAAGAGGCGTAAGTATTCTACTGCAAATTCAGTATCAACTTGAAGTTGGTGAATTAGAATGGATCTAACATTTATATTTATATTTATATTTATATTTATATTTATATTTATATTTATATTTATATTTATATTTATATTTATATTTATATTTATATTTTTGCAATAAAAAGGAATGCTTGTGTACTAAAATGGATGATAATTTTACCTCGTGCATATAGGGATATATCTATACACAGGGTGTCTCAAAAGTCCCCTGACATGGGGTAACTGTTATTATCAGAATTATAACAAAATGTAAAAAGAAAAAAGGGAAACCGTCTCCAAATATGATGTGTTCAATCTAAAGTTAAGGAATTTTTTAAATCGGACGAACCGTTTGGGCAATTTCAAGAAATGAACCTCAGAAAGAGGCATCGAAGGGCGGGTCGGGAGATGAAAAATTTTTGTAAGAGTTTGGTGAATGGGGGCATGTTTGAAATGGGACTGGCCATCGACACGTTAGCGTAAAAAACAGTAACTTCATTCACTTATGTTGTGGGTCCAAGTAAATAGCAACGTTGCATTTTCGTTTAACATTGGACGCATAAAGAGGGTACAGCCCAAAGAGCTCGTCTGATTTATTTATTTATTTATTTTTACTTTAGATTGAAAACACTATATTTGGAGACAGTTTTACCTCTTACATTTTGTTCTAACTCTGATAATAACAGTTACCCTATGTCAGGGGATTTTTGAGACACCATATATATATATATATATATATATATATATATATATATATATATATATATATATATATATAGTATGGAATCTATGTGAGAAATACAGTAAAAGAATCCGAAAAATAAGGTGAATAGAAAGACCATAAAAAATGGTCCGGTATAATATTTTTAATTTTATATTTAAAAAGTTTGTATACTACACAAACTCTGCAATATCATTTAACTTCCTTCAACATACACAGTACAGTTCATAAGTTCTCGGACTAGGTCCATTGAAAGAAAAATAAGAAGGCTAGTATCATATTTTTTTATTCGGTTTATTCAAAATAAATTCAATTTAATGGAATATACTTTTGATCACGTATTCCCAATTTTGTAATGCCCTTAGAGAACTCTTCTGTGGGAATCCTTTTCAGTAGGTGGAACACAGCTTTTTGAACCTCCTTGATGCTATCGAATTTTTCCCCTTTAGTTGCAACTTCACCTTGGAGAACAGAGAATAAGCGGGTGGATACAAGTCTGTAGAGTAAGGGTAGTGGTGCAAGGTTACAATTTGTTTTTGCGCCAGAAACTGTTTAGGCGTTTTTGCCGAATGAGCTGGATCTTCGGTTAAAATTAGTAAAAATAAAGTTTGGAAAATATTGAGTGTATCTGCTATTAACTAGAAACGTCAGTTTTCGATCTTCTTTGACCATTTTGGCGACAGGGTCGATGTTGTCATTGGCTCGGGTAGTTGCGAGACAATCACTGCGCTCGTCGTTTTTCACTGACTCCCTACCCTCTCGAAACCGTTTCTGCCACTCAAAAAGGGTTGTTCGGGTTAATATTGCATCACCATAAGCTTTCTGAATCATTTTTAGCGTTTCTATTGCAGACATATCGGCTATGGAGTAGAATATAATCGTTACACGTTATTCGTCCTTCTCAACTATTTCATACTTTACAAACACTAACAACAGCTGTGTGAATCACACGTTTTGTCTTCTAAACTACTGCAAGTACACTAAGTCCAATTTCCACTCTCGAAACGTCCCGTTCAGTAGCAAGGCTATATGAAACGTGGACCTACTGATTAACGTGGAATCCGAACCACATGAGCTCCCGCCGAGAATCGAACCCAGCTCTCCCACGCCAAACGCGCGTATGCTAATCGCTTAGCCACGAAGGAGCTCAATTTGCACTCTTGTTAAATAGGCCTAGTACTACGTAGGCCCTAATTCAATCACTGTCCCACAAATAGCTTTGGTAGGAAAGCGGTAAAATGTACTACCGTGGCGTGGGGAGCGAGCGGGGCGACGACGCTGGAAAATACCAGTGACATCCATGTGGATGTCATAAAATACTCTGTTGCAAAATACCAGTGACATCCATGTGGATGTCATAAAATACTCCATTGGAAAATATCAGTGACATCCATGTGGATGTCATAAAATACTCCATTGGAAAATACCAGTGACATCCATGTGGATGTTATAAAATACTCCATTGGAAAATACCAGTGACATCCATGTGGATGTCATAAAATACTCCGTTGGAAAATACCAGTGACATCCATGTGGATGTCATACAATACTCTGTTGCAAAATACCAGTGACATCCATTTGGATGTCATAAAATACTCCGTTGGAAAATACCAGTGACATCCATGTGTATGTCATAAAATACTCCATTGGAAAATACCAGTGACTTCCATGTGGATGTCATAAAATACTCCATTGGAAAATATCAGTGACATCCATGTGGATGTCATAAAATACTCCATTGGAAAATATCAGTGACATCCATGTGGATGTTATAAAATACTCCATTGGAAAATACCAGTGACATCCATGTGGATGTCATAAAATACTCCGTTGGAAAATACCAGTGACATCCATAGGGATTATTAATCCTTTCACAGAGGAAGTCGACTTTTGTCGACAGAAACAAAATTTCCTTAACATGCGAATGTCGACTATAGTCGACGTGTTAAAATTTGTTTGTCCGTATCTTGGCTTTGTCGAGAGTAGTCGCCAAAGTTGTACCGTTCATTTTTTGTGTGTTCTATTGTTTTCGATAAAAAAGTAGAAATCACACGGAAAACCTTTGGCGACTACAATCGACAAAACCAAGATACAGACAAATTTTAACACGTCGACTATAATCGACATTCGCAGGTTAGGGAATTTTTTTTTCCGTCGCCTTCCACAGTGAAAGGGTTAAGGGTCGTATTAATCCTGAAGATGCTGAAATTTTTTAGTGGTTGCAAGGCACGAGTTAGTTCTACTATTTCCCCTTAGGTGACGCCTTACGGAGAGAAAAGAAAAAAAGATTTTCTCAGTAGATAGCAGACCTAAGGGAACATTCAATTACGACACGCATGTGTCTGTTTTGACGATAAACTATTGGCAACTTCGAGATCGTTTTTCGAGATCGAAAAAAAAAAACAAAAATACTTTCTCTTTGATTTCCGGTTAGTGTTGCCAACCTGAAGCAGCATAAAATCTCTTCAGAACATCGAAGTTTCCCTTTTCCAGTCCAAATGTTCCATAATGCAAATATTTTCTTAACGGTAATATGAATGCTCTCCTCGCGCGTGCACAATAACTATATCCTATATACGGTCACGACGGTCTTTTAAACAGTAAACGAAAACTTGGTATTCCAGCACGCACATAGGACACCTGGAACGCAAAGGGTTAAAAGAAACTTTATTCGAAATTAACAATGAACGTTTATCGTCTCAGGAATATCTGTACATTTCTCTGTTCCGAAGGAAATTTTACATAGATATTTAAAACCAGAATAAATTCAAAAATTTAACAGAGTAATGAATAAAGGGTTAAGTTTATTTGCAATTTATTCCACAATTTTCTTCTGTTCTATTGTTTACTAGCTGATATGTCCGTTTTTCACACTGCGAAAATAGGTGTATGGGAAATATTTGAATCACCCTTCCACTTTAGTATACACATTTCAATGAAACTCTAGTGATAAATATTCATAAGACACTTTATTTTTGGCATAAATTTTGAAACATTATACTCTTTTAAAATATGAACTTAAATCAAAGTGATACGATTAAAAAAAAAAACTTAAGGTGCATATTATTGAAACGAGTGATCCGTTTTCCTGACATCGAAAACTATGGATTCAACACTATTCTCTGTAATTTTGTATGTTTTATTTTTCGCCTCTTCTCACCTACTATGCCGATGGAAACTGAAACCGGAGTTAAACAGAATTGGGAGTGTCACTATGGATTCGCGATTCCGGAAACAATGGATGCCACACTATCACAGGTCATTTCCAATTATTTTTACATTACACTTTTCCCACCTCACCCTGGGGGTGTGAGGGATGTCTTAGACCCCTATGGACTAAACTTGGACTTAAAGGCGTCTGAAGTGTCAATATTCGTATCAGTAGCCCAGGATACTATGAATTCGACATTAATACATGTCGGTTTTTTATTTTTTTATGTCATCCCTTTCTACCCCCACCTGTAGTAGAGCTGTGGGAGACTAATGGTACGTTTCCATTTTATATGAATCTTGTAACTGTCATAAAAAGAAAGACCTTCCTACCCGATCTTTCTATTTACTGTTTAGATTTTACAACTTCTTGTAAGCAAGAAACTATCACCACCCATGCAGCACTGCACTCTAGTGGACAAACAGTGAACCTTCTCATTAAAAATGTGTATTTTGACGCACTTCCCCTTCCTGTCCAAAAGAATCCATTGTTTGGGAAGCGGCGAAACAGGTTTTTGAATCTTGAAACCATGCCATATTTCATCGTGTACACATAGTCTTGAAAGGGTCATAAAACATTTTTTTCCATCTTGCAAGGAGTCGAACAGTGTCCAACTTTCTGGGACGTCTTGCTTGCTACCTGCTATCGCCCTCCCGCTGACATAAAGGAAAAACCAGTTTCACCGCTTCCGAAACAACGGATTCTTTTGGACAGGGAGGGGGAGTGCGCCAAAATACGCGTTTTTAATGAGGAGGTTCACTGTTTGTCCACTAGAGTGCAGTGCTGCATGGATGGTGATACCTTTCTTGCTTACAAAAGTTGTAAAATCTAAACAGTAGATAGAAAGATAGGGTAGCAAGGTCTTTTTTATGACAGGGGCTGCGGTTGCTCAGTGGTAGAGCGTTCACCTCTGGTGCTTGGAGTCCCGGGTTCGATCCCAGCCCCCGCCAAGTGAACTTTGTGGTGGACAAACACCGTGTGCGTAGGTTTTCTCGGGGTTCTCCCGTTTCCTCCCACTTTCTTCATTCCACCATTTTATTCATTACTCATCATCACCGCCTCCTTTAGCCTAACCGGCATAACCGTGGGACGTAAAACTCAAAGATTTCATTTCATTTCATTTTTTTATGACAGCTACAAGATTCATGTAAAGTGGAAACGTGGCTTTACTCTACAGTACTTTCTTTCCAAATTGTAAATCATGTTATTTGTGCCAAGTTTGGTTGAAATTGCTCCAGGGGTATCAGAATTACGTGCTCAATTGTTCCGAACCATGATTAGTATTGCCTATTCCTGTTAATACAGCATTTGTCCACCACAAAATCTAAATAATATTAGATTGCTTCTGTCATCCAATGCACTAGTATCATCACCCCCCGACCCAATTAACTTTTTATTGAAATATTACTGTAAGGTCAATACGAAAAATACAAAAAAAAAAAAGCTTTTCTTTTCTAGATTTAAATTTTTCTTCTTGTAGGGCATTTTTCAGAAAAGTGCGAAAGGAAAGAAAGAAAACAACTTCCGCTGATTGACAGTGGCGATGCGTGCATGAAGTGCTTTTAATCGACCTAATTCCTAGCTTTATGTTCCTGTAGACTTCCCACGCTTCACTACCTACTCCCAAGAGACACTATTAAGAAACGCGACTACGATACTTATTTCTCAGAAAATCTCAGAAAGTAAAAATCTTTTTTTTTCTACTCATATTACTAAAAAAAAAAATCTCGATATTGATTAAAAAGTGCTATCATCTGCTCTCTTCCCTCTACTCATGCAATAAATTATACAGGGCGTTGCAGGGTAGCTGGTATAAAATAAAGGCAACCTTCTACTTGTTTTTTTTTCTATACTTCCAAACTGTTATGCGTAAGTATGGGAAGTCTTTTAGAATGGCTAGCATAAGTATGGGAAATTTTATAGGACAGCTATGCGTAAATATAGAAAGTTTTATAGGAAGGTTATGCGTAAGTATGGGAAGTCTTATAGGACGAATATGCATAAGTATGGAAAGTCTTATAGGACGAATATGCATAAGTATGGAAAGTCTTATAGGACGGATATACAAACGCGTGGGAAGTCTTATAGGATGCCTATGCATAAATATGGAAAGTCTTATAGGACGGCTATGCGTAAATATAGAAAGTGTTATAGGAAGGTTATGTGTAAGTATGGGAAGTCTTATAGAACGGATATACAAACGCATGGGAAGTCTTATAGGATGCCTATGCACAAGTATGGAAAGTCTTATAGGTCGGATATACAAACGCATGGGAAGTCTTATAGGATGGCTATCCATAAGTATGGGAGGTCTTATAGGACGGCTATGCGTAAATATAGAAAGTTTTATAGGAATGTTATGCGTAAGTATGGGAAGTCTTATAGGACGGATATGCATAAGTATGGGAAGTCTTATATCACGGATATACAAACGCATGGGAAGTCTTATAGGATGGCTATGCATAAGTATGGGAAGTCTTATAGGACGTATATACAAACGCATGGGAAGTCTTATAGGATGGCTATGCATAAGTATGGGAAGTCTTATAGGACGGATATACAAACGCATGGGAAGTCTTATAGGATGGCTATGCATAAGTATGGAAAGTCTTATAGGACGGATATGCATAAGTATGGGAAGTCCTATAGGACGGATATACAAACGTAAAACAGACGCAACAAAATGAGTCGAGTAACTATGTTTTGATATGGATTGAGCATCTTAATCATAGACTCTATCCCTGTCATTATCAATGTACTAAAACCGGAAGTTAGTAAAGCCCACTGATACTTCCGGTTTTAAATCTTAATCTCTATAGAACAAAACCGGTAGCAAATACAGAGAAATGGGTTTCTTATATGAATTTGAAGGCCCAAAAGTAAGTTCTATTTTGGTTCTAAACTTCTATTGTTACCGGAAGTGAGAGAAATCACCGAATTTGTGGTTTCAATATTAATCGTTATAGAATAAGAACAGTAAAAGATAGATAAATGTTTATATATATATATATATATATATATATATATATATATATATATATATATATATATATATATATATATATATAATTTAGTGAACAGATACTATCTCTGCTTTAAAGCCTCAACCGGTGTGATTTACAACTTCCGGTTTCAATAGTGTAGTATTCTACACCGGAACTATATTTGTAAATACCAATATGTGCTTCATATGTATAAACAAAAAAAAAAGTTTTATCTTACAACAACTACTACAAGCATGCAGACTACAGGCATCCTCGCGATCACCAGACAATGTAACAGGAGAGGAACGCTAGCACACCATGTCTTGAGAAATTAATTCTATATTTTATTCGACTTTCCATACTGAAAAATAATAGAGTGGTTTTGAACACGGACTAGATGCCCCTTGGGCTCAGTGGTGTCTCTTATATTGTACACGATAGCTTTTACAAGATCTCTTGTTTCAAGTGTTACGATCCAGTAGTTTTTTCGTGATTCTCACATGTTTATAACCTGTTAGACCTTGTATTTATCTTTCAGTGCAATACACAGATACAAAACGGGAAAGAAAATCACATTTAGTGAGAAGACAACGAGGGAGCAAAGAATCATGTTTATTAAATTCTATTAGTACCTTCATACATACATTCCATGTGTATGACAGCTTATCTTCGTCTCCTGGTCACACTGTGTCAGGATCTGCCCGGTTCCGGCTCATGCTGCTGACCCCTTTCGAGTCACGAGCCACGAACTTCGTGATCCGTTTCATCATTATTTCATGTGCGTAACTCATGCTAAGTTTTCGACAACACACAGAGTTTTCAGGGTTAAAATAATTCAATATTTCTTAGAATTAAGAGGTAGAGAACTTTGGTCTAGAGAACCAGAGTGAATGAGTTTGGGTCTGATATGCTAACCACGGATTATTCAGTTGAATACAAGTCATTTGTTTAGTCTTCGGTGGTTGTAACATGAAAGAATTATGTAAAGAAATAACTGTTGTATTGATCTTGCATCGTTTGGCCTAATCCTCGTTTCGCCTAACCAATTATCTGACATTTTTATAGCAGATGAATGATAAGATTTGTGTCCGCCATTTTAGGCGAAATAAGTATCCTCGTTTGGCCTAATCCTCGTTTTGCCTAAAATGGCGGACTATAAAAAAATTTCGCGGAAGTAAGACTGGAGGTAAATTTTGAAAGATTATTCCCAACTATATGAAAAACTGAGAAATATTTTATTTTCACAAAACTAATTTGTAGTATGACCATTTGCAGTGGCTATATTTCAGATGAGAGAAAAACAAGTTACACATACTTTATTCCCTATTATTAATTTCGTTTAAAGGTGTTTGTTTTAGTTTGGAGTTTGTTTCCAAATATCTGATATTGTCAAATGGTACTGCTAATAGCCATCCTAAAGGAAATATAGTTTGCATGAGTATTACCAAAATATGGATTTTATATTTCTGTTTCGTACTAATGTGGACGAGAAGTTATATTATTGTAGGTTTTGCTGGTTTTTCAGATGATTTCATTCCAATTTCAATGCTTTTTTAAACTGTTAATCCACTATAAGAGATCCTATTGTGATTCTAAATTGTTTTAATTAATATGAAATTTGTAAACATTCCGAGCTATATCTGAAAGGAGATATCTAAATTAACTCATAAAAATGGACAACTGTGATTGAAATGAGTGATTTGGACAAATCGCTCTACTGGCAAGTTGATCTTTGCATAATTCCACTATCCAAGTATCTCAATGTGTTACTAACAAATGAAAAAATAAAAATACATTTGAATTCTAAGTAACCATTAGCAAAAAGCTATTGAAAATCTGTTAAGGAAATAAAATTGTATAAACAATATATATATATATATATAAATATTCCTAGGCATTCCCTTCAAATGTCCTGGATAGGCATTCGCAGAATCACAGATAATGATTTGCTTACAATTTCCAGTTTTGGCCAATCAAAAGCAAGTAGTTGTTTACATCTTTCAGGCGTGTCTATCATGTATTCAAGTAACTGTCCATTTACTTTTCTATAAATAATCCTTATATTTGTGTTTAAATCTCAATTACTGTTCTTAGGATCTATGAAAAAGATTTGTTATATATACAGTATTTATTGTGTAAATTGTTATTTGAAATAATATTAAGTTTTAAAAGCAATGTTATCAATTACTGATGATACTATTATTTATTTTCTTATTTGGATGCATGTTTAAATGAATCCCAAGGTGAAGTCTGGGTAGGAAAATTTTTGTCCACGAGCTGGCACGTCGAAAATGGCCTGAAACAAGGAGATGCGTTGTTGCCATTATTATTCAACTTTGTTCTGGAATATGCTATAAAGAAAATCAAAGATAGCAACCAGGACCTAGAGTTAAACGGTATTCACCAGGTTATGACATATGCTGATGATGTAAATTTAATAGGGGATGACAGAAGAACAATAGAAAGAAATGCAGAGATCTTATTAAAAGCTTGCAGGAACATGGGTTTAGAAGTAAATGCAGAGAAAACTAAATACATGGAAGTGAGTCGGGACCGTAATACGGCAAATTATGGATGCCTTAAAATATTAAATAATACTTTTGATAAAGTGGATAATTTCAAATATCTCGGATCAATATTAACAGACGAAAATCATATTCACGAAGAAATTAAATGTCGATTAAAAGCAGGGAATTCGTGTTATTATTCAGTTCAAAATCTCTTGTCGCGAATTCTGTCGAGGAATTTGAAGCTTAAAATATATAAAACGACAATCATATCTGTTGTTCTATATGGTTGCAAAACATGGTCGCTTACTCTGAGAGAAGAACATAGACTGAAAGTATTTGAGAACAAGATCCTGAGACGAATATTCGGACAAAAAAGGAACGGAAAGGGGGAATGGCGGAAACTTCATGACGAGGAACTACATAATTTATATGGTTTACCAAACATTGTTAGAGTCATCAAGTCTAGGAGGCTTAGGTGGACAGGTCATGTAGCTAGGATGGAAGAAAATAGAAATGCTTTCAAAGTCTTGACTGGAAGACCAATTGGAAAACGACCATTAGGAAGACCTAGGCGCAGATGGGAGGATAATATTAAGATGGATCTCTCAGAAATAGGAATACAAAGTAGAAACTGGATCCAGTTGGCTAAGGATAGAGGTCGCTGGAAAGCTTTTGTGAATGCAGCATTGAACCTCCGAGTTCCATAAGCCATAGAGTTAGTTAGTTTCTTATTTGGATGCTATGTCGTATTGCATTCATTTAGAATGTTAGATGACTGAAATGCTAAGTTGTGTTCTACTTCTTTACTTTCAATGCAAACTTTATTTTTTAGTTACTCGTTTTACATAAAATTTTGGGAAATAAAGTTACGTTCATTCTGAAAAAAAATAATAGGTTTTTCATTTTCCTTTCAACATTTCTGAGAATTCACTATTGAAAATAAGCGTAATAATTTATTTTTTCTTTTGGTTTAAATCTCACTTTTATGCTCCAAGGGTAAGAGAGGCGGTGATGATGACAATGAACGAAACCGGTGGGGTGAAGAAAGTGGAAGGAAATGTATGAAGCCCAAGATAACCCTTACACAAAATTTGTAACGTGAACTTGAACATGGTATTTCATTCGATTCAAACATATCTGCTATTTGTGTAATTATTTAGTTATATGATGTTCCGTTATAGATTTTTTTGTAGCAAGTGAATTTCACATGATACTGGAATATTTCCCAGTACAGTATTTGCTCAAATCTTAGAAATTCGAATGCAAGAAATGACCACAAAGCTCTTCCACTACTTTCAACATTTGTATTTTTTATTGCAAAATGTTCTGAAGTGCATTAAAGTCAGATGTGCAAGAACACATCTGAAAGAAGCTCAAGATAAACAAGTATTCTTTATACTCTAGGAGTTTTTTATACGTCTCTGCTTCATTTAGAGTTTTGTCGTCCCAATACATTACAACTTGAATTTTTTCAAAGCAATTAATTAACTAGCTTTTTTTATTTGCATTGGTGAAATTATAACTTTTGAATTCAAATTTCACTCGTTTGACATACTACCGGAACGTCCATAGCATAAGTCTCTGACTAAGATTGCTACGTCTCGGAGATGGTGTAAAAATTGAATAAATTTTAATTATACTAGTTAAGAATAATCCGGCGTTGAAGACACGCATGATACAATCAAATTTAACTGGTGTGCAAAATAGTGAATCTAACATCCTTATTGCATACTAATGATCTTTTTGTCTCCCGGGCGGACTCACTCTCTCTCTCATACAGATACATACATTATATATACGGACATGGTAAATACATAAAGGAGTTTGCTAATCCTAACTGCTAGAAAATATTGACCACAGGTTAATATAATATCAATATTAATTTAAAAATTAACATTTCTTTCTAGGGAATTTTCTCTGGTAATTTCCCTCTACTTGAATTTCCGTGATTTTTTTTATTGTCCGCCATTTTAGGCGTAACGAGGATTAGGCCAAACGAGGATCCTTTTTTCGCCTAAAATGGCGGGCTGAAATCTTATCATTTATCTGTCATAAAAGTGTCAGATAATTGGTTAGGCGAAACGAGGATTAGGCAAAACATGGCGACACGGTTGTATTAAACATGAATTTAGACATGAAACCTGAAACTACAATCTTGAAGTTTAAAGTACAAGTTTTGTCTCTTTAAATTTCAAATTAAAGGAAAAGTTTTCCTTAGAATTAGGTTTATGGAAAATTCTGTGAATAGCCCACTACATACAGAAAGTTTCAGTATAAAACAGGGTCTTCAAAATTTAATTACATTCAGCTGTTTTTCCTCCTTCCCGAAACAACTGTGACTATCTCTCTCTCTTTGTTTTTTCTCTTCGCTTCATTGGACAGAATGTGCTTACTTCGCGTTCTCTCCCTGACAGGGATAACGTAGGATGTTATACCGTTTGTTTTCACGGCGCTTCTAGGAATCGTTGTGAGGGATTCTGGGAAAACGACTTATGTCTCGTGTTCCCTTACAACGTGTTACATGACTACTAAACAGGGATGACACGTTATCACTCATAAACAGGGAGAGGGGATGAGCAAAGTACTTAGAAAATTGATAGTATAGTCGGTAGCAAAAGTATGCCTGTTCTTGTCATCTCGTTTTGCCCATACAGCTTGGGTATAATTTAAGTAGAGCCTGTCGTTCTTCGTTACGTCTTCAGGGGTAAAACAAGTGGATCTAAGAAGGTAGAGGGACGCATGACGTCACGCTGTCTCCCGTGCCTATCTTTGCCCATTGTAATTTTTTTAGAAAGTAGAGAAATGCGACGGATATTTTCTGGAAGCGGGGTGATGACGTCCCCCGCGTTCCCTCTCACTTTTACCCCTGGTCTTAATAGCTTTTTCTTTTTCTTTTCTTTTTTTCTTTTTCTTTTTTCTTTTTTTTTAAAAACTAAATTATGACATAAAAAGGTCTATAACAGTGGTCGCCAAACTTACGAAGTTTCTGAGCTACCGTACCGTTTTAAAACCTACTGTGAGCTACCAACCAAAAGAACTACCAACTTTAAAAAAAAAAAAAAAAATCACTTATTTATTGCCTATAAACTTACATTTCTAGTAAATATAAATCAAACTATCCAAGTTAACAAGTGTCTAATATACACATGAAAAACATAACATGCACAACCCCACGCGTACGGTATACAATCAACTGTGATATAAGACTGGCAACCGCAGTTGCACGGGAGAAACAAGCACTTGTTGTCGTCAACGCCACCTGTCGTTAGCGTCAGCTGTTAGCGCGGTCTACCGAAAATGTCCCCGCGAGCTACTAGTAGCTCGCAATTGACAGTTTGGCGATCACTGGTGTAGAGATATGAAATGATATTTCTAGTTTTAGTCTCAATGAGACAAATAATTCACGGAAGTGACTCGTTATGTAAGGATTGGTGAAATTGTAAAGTGGGAGGAAACAGGAGAGTCTCGAGAAAACCGACGAACACAGTGTTATCCACCGGGAACTAACGTGGCTTGGGATCTCACCAAGGACCATTTGTACCATAGGAGAATGCTTTACCACTAAGACACCGCGAACTACAAAGAGGTCTAGACGTAAGGCAGTTTTGGTAGTCATTCCGTGATATTGGATATTAGAGAATCAGGAAGCCAGAAAAAGATGTAAAACTTCAGCCAAAGAGGGAGGGGAAATCCTACCTACTTTTTTTCTAAAAAGAGCATCTTATTAAGAACATACTACTTACGTCTTCACATTATAAATTGGAATTTACAAAAACTCACGAACTTAAAAGAAAAGAATTACAGGTAAACATGAGAAACGGCATTCGACACTCAACATTAGTAGACACTTATTGTGGTTATACAGGATGTCTCATAAAGAACGCAACTTTTGAAATACCCGCCATTTCTATTCTAGTAAGTTGGCAACACTGAACGTTACATGATTTTCATCTGTTGTGTTTGTGGTCAGTAGACACGAAACGCCGAATAGCACGTAATCGTCATCTTTTTTTTTTCGGAAAGGGATGGAGAGTTTCACGACGGACAACTATGTTGGTCACTATAACGACACACTGTTCCGTCGTGAATGTGACTTCAAAATCCCTTGATTAAAAAATACTAAGATATTCATGGTGCATATAAGGTGTTAAGGGAGTTTGTATTCAGTATAAGTTCTTCTCTTCGGATAGCTACATAGTAATGACTTTTATATTACTTTTAATGTTTCTACCTTATTAATTTAATTAGATTGATATGAAATTGAAATGATTTTTTTAGTTAAGCGTCCCAAAGTTGTGTTCTTTAGGCTAAAAGAGGCGGCTGAAAGTGGATGATTATAAAATCAAATGTTTGTGCTTTCTCACCGTGAATCGAATTCGGAACTACATGCACCAAATGCACATGGATTAGTCGCTGGAGCAGCAAGCAGGGTTGTCTCTAGGATACAAAGATAGTATTGTGTGGAACGACATATACAGTGAAAATCAGGCGCGCACCCAGAATTTTTGATGGGGGGAATGCAAGCTCTTGGAGGGGGATCCAATAATACATCCATGTATTATTGTAGGTATTATTCTGCATCCATAAAGACGATAAGTACCTGTAAAATACTTCCACTTATATTTTTAGAAAAAAGAATATGATAGAACTAGATTGTTTTTGTAAGAGAAAGAGTACAGATGACTTGTAAGATCAAATTTTCATGCTATATACATCAATCATTTGCCTGTTATATAGTTTTGTTGGGAAAGTGTACAAATTTATGTTGACTTAGGAAGTTTTTTTTGGGGGGTCGGATCCGCAGGACCCCACCGTGGGTGCGCACCTGATGAAAATTGATCTTGCATGATGATCCGTGGTAAGCTCCCAATTGCATCGGTTTCAAACGCCAGTCGTAATTCGTAACTCATGTTCATAGCATTAGGATTACACTGAAATTTTCAGGAAGATAGTAGAAAGCAAGAACATCAAAGTATAGCAATTTTTATTGCTTTTCAAAGTACTCCCCCTGTACATCAATGCATTGTTTCATGCGATAGAACCATATCTTGAAACAGTTATGCTACTTCGAAATTGGCACCTGTGAAACATGCAGTTTATATGCCTTGACGGCTTCTGGAGTGCAAAAGCGCTTCCCACGCAACACGTTCTTGCTTGTTGAGAACAAAAAGAAATTACTGGGGGCTAAATCAAAGGAGTAAGCCGAGTGTGTCATAACTTCAATGTTTTCCTGGTCCAGAAAATCACTTGTGGTGTTGTCGTGATACAAAATGATTTGATAGTTCAGGTTGGGCTGTCTGCTTACATTCAGTACTGTGCTTCGGTAGGCATATGGTTGTGTACCATTCTCCATTGACTGTTCTATGATTCTGCCGTGAGACAGTTGCAATATGACCTGATTTACCAAAAATTAATGCAATCATTTGTTTGGAGACACTGCGTGCAAGAATAACTTTGGTTGGATTAGGTTCATCGCGGAACATCCACACAGCAGATTGTCGCTTTAATTCCCGTTCGTATGCATAAATCCACGTTTTATCACCCGCTACGATGTTAAACACCAAATTAGATGATCCAGGCTTAAACCGTTTCGTCACAGCTTTTCACCACTTCACATAGGCGTCTTTTTGTGCTTGAGTTAAGTTGTGTGGCATCCACACTGAGAAAAATGCATAATCCAGTCGGCTTGTAAATGCTGTTTTTACCAGGTTACGCGCGTCACCACATTAAGTAATGCTGTTTCATCCGTGGTACGATCTACACCACCGTCCAGCGAGAATTTTGTATTGTGGGACCACCATGTCAAATCTAGAATTAACGCCATACCCATTCCGACGGTGGTAGCTTAGGTATATAATGTTGTTACCACCTTCCTACGAGTGTCCCCTCTTGGTTCTTTCTAAATCTGTGACTCCCTACCTTACGAGAGTAATAGTTTTTAACACGAAATCAATCATGTGAATAAAATTATCCAATCACAGCGAGTCTAGTTCGACGCCGAACTCCAGACTTGGCATGGTGTTCCCACCTGCTGTACTTTTATACATGAAATTACATTACTTAAAGAGCGCACCCGCGTAAATACGATGTATCCACAATGAAATCCTAGTCCTTTTTTTCTCAGTGCAGGGTGCGAATTACCGGGGGGGATGAGGGGGATTTTCCCCCTCAATCACATTTTGTTCCCCCCCAAAGAAGTCAGCTGAAGTATCCCCACCGGGGATGCTCGCTTTCCCCCTCAAACTATGCTTAGTATAACTCCATATTTCACTGATTTTTGTTATTTCTTGTAAATTTAATCTTCTAGCTGTATTTCGAAATGATCGATGTAAACTGTTCAGTTTTGGTCATTTCTACTTACCACCTAATTACCCACTATTTTCAACGTTGTTTAGTAGAACTATATTATTATGACTACGGTTGTTACTTGCAACTGTACCTTCGTACCCTCAGTTCGTCATCGTTTGTGAATTTGAATGTACGAATTGCGTATAACAAAGCCACATATAGGTTTATAAATGTTCTTAGCGGTTGGCCAAGAAGAAGTAAACAAATAGCTTCTTCTACCATACTTGGCGAAGTTCGGATATGTCATATTCATCCTCTATATTTGTATCGATTATCATCTTATTTTAATTTTTGTTATAACATGTTATTTCATTTTCCAGTGTACTCTTTGTTAGCACATGGTCTTCATTCCCTAGTAGGTTGTGTGTATGCAACTCAAAAGTTGCATTTAATTTGTGATAATTACACCCTCCATTCCAAAAGAAACCGAACTTTTGAAAACAAATAGTACCACTAGTGCCATCTGTTGTAATATTTTACCGGTAGATGGCGTAGTCCCTCATTGACAACTGGTATAAATGTCATGACATTTGGATGCACGGCAACAAAGTTATTGCGTTTTAACTGTCAGTGTGTTGTGTACATCGGTCGGAAAATGAGTTTCAAACAACGAGCTGCAATTGAGTTTTGTGTTAAACTGGGTAAAACTTTTAGTGAAACACACCAAATGCTACAAAATGCATATGGTGATGAGTGTCTATCCCGTACGCAAGTTTACGAGTGGTTCAGGCGATTCAAATCGGGTAGAGAGACGCTGGATGATGACGAAAGATCAGGCCGTCCCAGAACCGGATTATCGGAAGAAAACATCGAAAAAGTGCGTGAATTCATCAAACATAACAAAAAATCGTCGGTGAAAGTTATTGAAATGGAATTAGGCATTCCTCAAACAACCGCATACCGCATTTTGACCGAAGTTTTGGGCCTTAAGAAGGTTAATTCGCGGTTTGTACCACACAAACTCACCGAAGACCAAAAAGTTGATCGAATTGCGCATTGCAAAGACATCGTTAAAAGTGCTCGGCAGGATCGAAACTTCTTGAAATCGATTGTAACTGGTGACGAGACGTGGTGTTTTGAATATGAGCCCGAAACAAAGCGGCAAAGTGCTGAATGGAGAGCGCCGGATGAAGGAACACCCAAAAAAAGTCGCTTGGTGAAGTCAAAAGTTAAGGTGATGCTGATTTGTTTTTACGATTCAAAAGGAATTATCCACAAAGAATTTGTTCAGCCCGGCCAGACAGTCACTGGAGAGTTTTACTTGGGCGTCATGAAGCGTTTGCTGGCAAGAATTCGTCGTATTCGGCCCGAATATCGCGAAATCGGCAGCTGGACTCTTTTGGACGATAATGCACCATCACATCGTTCGCGACTTGTAACTGAATTTTTGGTCAAATCACATTATTCGGTTGCATCATCCGCCCTATTCACCAGATCTCGCTCCGTGCGATTTATATCTGTTCCAGAAACTGCATTTGGCGATGAAAGGAAAGTGGCACGCATCGATTGATGCCATTGAGAAGGCGACGACCGCCGTCCTAAAGACCATTCCAATAAAGGACATGGAGAAGTCGTTTGACAACTTGTTGGAGCGTGCAAATATGTGTATCGATGCAGAAGGGGAATACATTGATTAATAAAAATGATTTGTTCCAAAATATACATTGCTTTTTTGTTTTTTTTAAACGGTCGGTTTCTTTTGGAATGGAGGGTGTATCATAGTAATCACTGCTTTTACAGTTTACGGAAATGAACTTTTGAAACTGTACTCAAAATCTGAGATATAGGTGTTCTCTCGTAAGTATATGTTAACGTACACGCTGGGGAATACGCTCCTAGTGAGCAGACATGTTAATGAAGGTGATTTTTAGGTGAATAAGCAAATAATTCAAGATTTATTTCAGCATTTGTTAATACGACTGGTTCTCCGTGTCATTGTCCGTGTCTGTATAAGCATTTCAACTGGAGCGGGTTTTTTTAAAGTTAACCCTTCATTTTTCCATCTTTTCGCTGTACAGTTTGCTGTCCGCGCAATTAATGTTGTCTGAAAAACTTCAGTGTAATGTTTTACTTTATTTGAATAACGTAGCCCATAGTGAATCAACTCATCTTCAACCTAACAGTAAAGTAATTTTTAAGTGTTGACTTTCCGTGCCCATCACGGAATCGATATTTGGAGAAAAAAAGTCGTGATGAGCACAGCTTTAGCGGGAAGTAGAAGCACAAGCTCAAAATTTGAATTGAGAGATTTTAAATATTTGGCCTTCGATTTGACCTTGATATGAGAAATCGGGACCAGCAACAATCCATTTCTTATTTGATAGGCTAATATCTAGATTTTCTTAAAAAAAAAAAAAAGTCCGGTGTAACTGATAATTTTAGTGGTTTTCACAAGACTGAAGTAGGTTTCTTTTCGCAACCTGTATGTATTAATGCAAAGTGGAAGCTTTCAATATGAGTGGAAAAATTAACATATGCTTGTGATCATGGCTATCGCTCGAGCCGAATTATTAACTAAATAAACCTTAGAGAGCTACGGGGACAAGGGTGAGTACAACATTAAAACACGTTCAGAAAGGTTTAGTGGGGTGTGTGTATGTCACACAATATATATGTGCATAGTTATTGTCGGTAGATTTATTAAATTAATAAATCTCTTATTTATTACACATGCCACACACACACACATATATATATATATATATATATATATATATATATATATATATATATATATATATATATATATATATGGGGGGTAAGGCATTTATTGTCTCATTTTGAAATTTGAACCTTCAGACTACGTCCTTTGGCCTAATTTTATCCCCCCCCAATATAGGTTATCTAATTCGCACACTGGTGGCATCCACCAAGCGGAAAGCTTTTCACAACTAATTGATCAAGCAATATTGTTTGTATTTGACTCATGTCAATGTCAAAGGTCCCCTGAATTTCTCGATAAATCACATGTCAATCAGTGTTAATTAATTCACGAACAGCTTTAATGTTTTTGGACACAACGGCTGTGGATGGACGACCTGCACGATCCTCGTCACTCAGGCTAGCCTGACTCCATCTAAATTCCTGAAACCACCTGTAAATTGTGGTCTGCGATGGGGCTTCATCAGGAAAAGTAGCAATCATCCGACGAGTACACTCTTACGGTGTTAACCCTGGGCAAAAGTCGTAATCATAGCACGGAAGTACTCTCTCGTCAGGGCCATTTTTGATTACGACCATCCTACTTCAAACTGGTGCCCTGCAATGAGAAAGATTCCGAGTTACATATGGTTCTGCATTTGCAGTGGACAAAGATTAAAGTTGATAACGACAACAAAATCTTACAGATTACATTGTTCCCAGTACGTGATTCCCGAAACTTTCAGTACAATCCTCGTATATTCTGGCCTTGATAACTCGGAATTCCACAAGAATATAAAATACAAAGACTCAAAATCAATATCTCAAACTTGGGAGCAATTGCGCCCTATCTCCCTCCCCCTAAAACATATAATAATAACACAGACTCCTGTGAAATTTAAATCTACTTGCCATCCACTACTATAATTACCGACTAGACTAAATTTAATTTTCAGAAATATCTGTCGGAGTTGAAATTTAACACTTCTGTAAATGTAGACTCACTCAAAACGGGACGAAAAGAAAATATGATCGCGTGATTGTTTTCATTTCTTGTCTCAAGTAAGAATGGTGTCGAATTTTATGAAATGTTCTTGCATGCAACGTTTCAAGCATGTTTTATCTTTTTTTTTTTAAAAAAAAAAAAAGTTGTTTTCTTTTCCTTCTTTCTTTCTTTGTTCTAATCATATCCACTCACCGCTCCGTATGGGACATTCTCAGGTGGTACTGATTCAAAACAGTCAGCGCCCCCTTTAAGTTAAAACGTTTTGCTTTTCACCTAATAAACCTATTGTTTGCAAAAGTTATCTACAGTTTTTTTTCTACTTATCTTTCTTTTACTAGCTACCAAACAAAACAATAAGAAAAAAGAAAGGAAGGAAGGAAAAATAATAGACTTTGGTTTACCTAGAAACGGAACACTAAAATTGGTTTTCTTATTTACGTGTGCTGACATCTGTTGATTATAGTCGTTTCTCAAAATGACAACGTTAAACCGGTTTTACTTAGCATTATGGGTAGAAAAGCATGTGTTCGTTTGTAAGTTTACATATAAAATGTTTCTTTAACGACTAAATAGCCGATATCTTTAACTTCAAATGGAAGTAATATTTGTATTAAATAAAGATATATGTTTTAAATAAAACTTTTCCTTGCATGCTACTAAGCAGTAAATGTATTTTTAAAAGATATCAGATACATATTTTCCTGTGATAAGATCAGTGACGTACTAACCCTAGCGCCGAATTGAGGGGCGCGAAACTGGGCAAATATTTATTGTCACTATAAGGCAAGGAAAGGAGTTTTAGTAAACTAAAGATCATAAAAAATTACTTCAGAAATTTAATAAGACAACGACTGACCAACCTTAAGATCATATCCGGAGAGCATAAGCTAGCTTCAAAGCTATCTTTTGAGGACATTGTAACAACCTTTGCAGACAAACGAGCCCGCAAAGTTAAATTTTAGTTCCAGCATTTTGTGTTTTCATTTAACGTACATCGATTTAAGAGATTTGTAAAATGTCCGAGTGTAATACTCGAAACAACAGCTTGACTGTTTGTCATAATTAAATATTCTATTCTAAAGCAACAGATTGTTGATTCATTCTACACATATGCACATCCCGATATATTTTCAAGAACATTGTGATTTGCAGTTATTATGATAAGGCTA
This sequence comes from Thermobia domestica, assembly GCF_964235325.1. NCBI lineage: Eukaryota > Metazoa > Arthropoda > Insecta > Zygentoma > Lepismatidae > Thermobia > Thermobia domestica. The sequence goes on along the minus strand of NC_137458.1, from coordinate 297,830,740 downwards.
TAAGGATATGTCGATGAGGTCATGCTACTCTCATATTATTTGGCAATCAAATACAAATTAGTTTGGTGTTTTATCTTATACTAAAGAATTAAATAAGGTACTGCAATTTTCAAATCAAGCTTTACCACTTGAAGAAAAAATGAAATAGGAGAATTACTGTATGATGCCAATATCACGTGTAGTCGGAGATTGTTTTGGTTTGGTTGATCAGGGGGGGGAGGGCAATAAGGTTAGTTCTTGTCTCGTTGCTAAACTAGCCTAGTTGCGTCGCTGAATAAGTTCTACTTTGACACATATATAACAATATAAATATAATATAGCCTATTTCAATGTTTGAAGCGTAAGTCGTCTTCTACCATTCGTTACGTTAGACTAATTTGAGTTTAGTGTCCGTTTAGAGAACCCACGCACAGGGGCGCACCCACGCGTGAGGTCCACTGGGTCCGGATTCTCTCCCCGAAAAGTTCATATTCACTTTTTAAACAAAACCATGCTAGTTTGGCAGAGAAATGGTTGATATTACCAAAATATTTGATCTTGCACTTCATCTGTACTTTTCCTTTTCTTACAAAAATAATATAAATATATCTATAGCATTATTATTTTTCTGGTGACATCGTAGCCTAATGGTTATAGCGTTGGACTCACGTCCGCGTGGTCACGTGTTCAATTCTCAGCCAATGCTTCCCAATTTTTCGGCGTCCACCCAGCGTCATGAGGCAAACTGAGGAGCCACGTGCATAAAAGACGTGATGACCACTAGGTTTAGAAAGCTCCCGATACGCTTGTTAGAGATAGGACGACCACGTGTTCGATGCCAGCCAGGACGTGCTGGCAGATGTACGTGCTGGCTGGTTCAGCCGGTCACTAAACAGATGGCGTTGGAGCAGCTCAAGCCCGTAAGGGATGTCATGGCAGTGGCTAGTTTCTATTATTATTTTTCTGAAAATATAGATGACAATACTTAACAATTACTTATCGTCTTTTTGAATGTAGAATAACACCATAGTCCTCATCAGGAAGTCGCGGTCGGAAAGAGGGATTGCTGCCGTCGACGGTGGCGAGCCGCCGGAGGCAGCCGGCATCCGTCCGCGGCGGCACGACGATCTACTTGTGAAAAATTGCCGACCTTTTGCCGAGGCGGCAAGCGGTCGAAAATCGTAAAATAAAATGCCCTTTGCCAACTCTTTTCCGACTGTTGCCGACCGTCATAGTCGGCAAAACAGTCGGAAAGGCCTCTTTCCAACTCTCTGTCGACGCCTTATGCTGGCCTCTTTTCGACGGCGGCGCCGGCGCATTTACTGCGCCTTTACGGCTGTTTGCCGACTACTCGGCAAGGCAACTATTCGTCGCGGTCGAAAATCGCACTGAAAGACGCCGGTGTCCGGCGCCGGCAATCCGACCGCGGCATCTGGTTGGCATGGACAAATTGTCCGACTGTAGGCGGCAGAATCCTGATTGGGGTGTCTTGTAGTATTTGACCTTCCCTTCAAACTTTGATTGAACCCCTTTCAGCAAAAATTTCTGGGTGCGCGCTTGAATAGACAGGATCTACTCTTACTAAAGTGAGATCCAAACTACTCGGATTTGTATCCGACCCAAGTATCCAAAACCGGGAATTGAACTTGGGACAAGCACATAGAAAGCACTCGTTTTAGTCACTCTGTTATAAAAAGGTGCTTTACCACTTGCCTCAGCATGTATTTTTGTCCGTTCGGTCTCTAGTCTTGTCCGGTTCACGGTGACGGATTTAGAAGGTAAAAACTGGGAGTGATAGCCAGAACCTAGATTTTGATAAATATATCATGAGCTTCTTAGAATCTTTCAGAAATAGCTTTAATTATTTTTATTTATTTAACTATTTATTTATTTATTTAACTATTTATTTCTTTATTTAACTATTTATTTCTTTATTTAACTATTTATTTATTTAACTGTTTATTTATTTATTTAACTATTTAACTATTTATTTATTTATTTAACTATTTATTTAACTATTTAACTATTTAACTATTTATTTATTTATTTATTTATTTATTTATTTATTTATTTATTTATTTATTTATTTATTTATTTATTTATTTATTTATTTATTTAACTATTTATTTACTTAACTATTTAATTAGTTTGTTAGAAACTTTCAGAAATAGCTTTAATTATTTTTGTCATTTCAAAAACCTGAGGGAGCCTAGGCGTCCCGGTCCCAGACTAAATCTACCAGTGCGGGTACACGGTTTTGCTTGAGGTCATTACCCAATATATTCTCAGAAGGCTTACTGGCTTAGTAGTCATTAGTTTCGTAATCACAAACTGAGAAACTGCTAAATGCATCACTAGTAATATCTGTCTCATAATACAACTAGCAGTTTCACGCGTACAGCATGTGAAAGAGTTTTCTTTGTATAGCGTGACATTTTCATATTTTACATGACTAGTGGTTAGTTATGTCTTTCCATAGACAAGTAACAGTGTCACGTGTACACGTGAATGAGTTTGGTTTGAATGTGGTGTACTCAACATTGAAACCGGAAGTGGTAGTAGATTTCTACAACTTCCGGTTTTAGTTGAGTAATTAGAGTGGAGATGGAATAGATATTTGAGACGCCTTAGTTGATTGCTGAAAATTACTTCTCGCTATGCATTACCGCTTTTGCCCTATAGTGACCAACGTTAAAACCGGTTTCAATAAATGTTTAGAGAAAATGGTTCCTGTTCTTAGAAGACTAAGTCGATTCAAAAAAAAAAAAAAAGCTTTCTTGTTATCTCTTATCATGTTTGCACTATATAGATTAATGAAATTAAATCTTTAAAGTTTACGTCCCACCAGTGGCGTATTTACGATTTTGTTTCGGGAGGGGCTTTGCTAACTTTTGGGGGGGTCTTTGCCTGAAAATGTGAAAATTCTGCAAGATATTTCATATATTTTACTACAGTAAGTAAGATTTCTGGGGGGGGCTTAAACCCGGAAGCCCCCCCTAAATACGCCACTGCGTCCCACGATTATACCAACTAGACTAAAGGAGACGGTGGTGATGAGAAACGAATAAAATGTTGGAATGAAGAAAATGTGAGAAAAGGGGAAAACCCCAAGAAAACCCACGCACTCGGTGTTTGTCTACTACAAAGTTCACTTGGCGTGAACTGGGAACGAACCAAAGACCCCATGCACCAGAGGTGATCGCTCTACCACTGAGCCATCGTGGCCCCATGTAGATTAATATCAAACCGGGAAGTTGCAGCGGATTTCCTGAAAAATACTGAATTTGATTTGATAAAATGTTTTGTACATGGGTGTGATCTACGATAGCCCTGTTCTTCAGAGTAAAGTTTCGAAGTTCAGCGTTCATTAGGAGTACGAATTCCCTCTAAATTTCCTTGTAAGAAAATTGTAAAGTGTTGACAATGTAAGAAAACTTATATTTAAATCTTTTCTTTCAAATTTAATTATTTTACGCTATTTTGAACAAAAAAATATTTAAAATAAATGTATGTATAAAGAAAACTTATGCAGTTTTGATAAAACACCATTTACAGGTTATGTTATCTTCTCTTTTGTATATAGTGGCACATGCAAAAGTGTGTGGGCTTGCGTCGAGACTTATATTCCACACTTATATTAACAGGTTGCGCTTAGATTCTTTTACATGCTAACAAAAATGGGTATACACGTAAAGTGTACGGGTATAAGTGCGATAAAACTCACCAACTTTTGCTAGGTATTTTGACTATTAACTAGCTTATTTCATTACACTTGCATACTAATAAACCACGCCTTTTAACGATGTTTCTGTGCTTGACACCCACATAAACTAGTTGATTAAACATTGCTCTTCCTGTATGAATTAATAGATCTTGTCTGTATATTTTCCAAACCATAACCACGTATTCTTAATCTGTACTGTAAACGCGTGATAACTGCTACTGGGAAACAAGCAAGTGACAAAATAATCCCATACATATACGGGAGATTGGCATTTGTTGGCGCAGTCTGTTTCTTACATATTTTAATCACATACAATGAAGTATGTTTACAACGAAGTACGCTTCATATAAAAGGAAATTGTATGTACATGTTTCTTTAAACTATTATGATTACATTTAAATGACAAACAAATCATTTTCACAGTCTCGGTTGTACACTGATTGCAGAAAGCATATATTATTCCTTAAATTAGTATTTCTAATAGTTTAATTACTCCCTTAGTTATCTCGTGTCAACTGTCCGTAATGTTTCTTATACATTTAATAACATAAATTTCAAATTTTAATTAACAATTCTAAAATTACAAAGTATCACAAAGTATTACATAAGCTGCCGAAATTACTTTGTGTGTAACGAAAATAACGTTTTCTGCATCAGCATATGCGCACGGTCTCGGTTCACCAGAGAGCCCAGATTGACGTGAGCTGCGATCGAACCGGGTACACCACGCACCAGAAGTAAGCACTCTCCCACTGAAACCTTGTTTTCGTTTATGTTTCAGAAGCTACGTTGTTAGGCTACGCAAGTACAGTTGTATGTGTTTTCCTTGATCGTGGATACAATGACAACAGCTATTAATAACAAATAATTTTTCTCTCCACTTCTGCTTTCAAGTTAAACAAAATAATATATCTTATACACATAATACTAATACACCGTCTCATATAACCTCGCTGTTGAAAAGGACGTTAAACTCAAAATCACCTCATAATACTAATATGTATTTTTTTTTTAGATACTTGTACTCTTACAACTTTAGTAGTGACGTAATAGAAAGCATAGCGCCTATTGACATGCAACCAAACAATACATAGTTGTTAAGCAGATATGCGACACATTTCAGGATACGCCAATCTGCACGGCGATGCAGCGCGGAACACCTTCAACTCGAATGTAGCCTTGAAACGAACAGCAAATCACGTGTTTGCAGCCTTCAAAAAATTTTCATTCATGTTAATTTAAATTTTTAAGTGCACGCAAGGTAGTGCAGCGTTCTGCTGTTTTGATTCAATGTATTTAAAATAAAGTTCGTAGCTACTGTTATTTGTTAGTACTAAAAGTTTGCATTTTGTACCGTTCAATGTAGACCAATAATTCTCTGCAACAGTACGCTAGAATAAGTGTTATATCTCGTTAAGTATTGCACGATTTCTTCCGGTTTCAAGGTAGGAGTGCTAAAGAAAGGAAGCAATAAAGATAGCCAAGAATTCACATCGTCTTGGAAGCAGTTCCACATTAAAAATTTACAATACTTGCAAAAGCGCAGGAAATAGGGCTAAGTACTCCCGACTGAGAAGAGTTTTGCCATTGCACAAAATTTATGTCACAAAATATAAAATATTACACACATATATATTTCTTTCTTAAGTCTACACCAATAAGGGTGGTATTTTTAAACCTATACAATAGGGATTCATACAGAATGTTTTATTGAGAACACGATGGAACATTGGTTGAGCGTTTACCTTTAGTGTGAGGCCTCACTGGTTTGATCCTATGCAATGTGTAGAGATGGCGTGGGTCAAGGAAAACTTGACCTATAACCCACTGACCCACAACTCACCGTAACCCTTTCTGACACTATCCACCATGACCCACTCCGACCCATCACCCACCATGACCCACTCTGATCCACCACACACCAAAAGCCATCGTCATCAGTTGTGACTCATGATCCACACCCTCCTCTCCACTGACTAAAGAGTTTACACTTGTAATAAAATAAGGTTGTGAAACTATTACTAATGGGAGTTTGAATTTCTACAGTCAATCGCTCAAGCACAGCTTTGTTACAATACCGCTGGATCTGACCTTTCCGATATAAAATGGTAAAGTGCTTGTTATGGGCCATATTACGATGAATTTCTGTTTAATTATCATATATAAAATTATTTCATTGTTGAATTACAGAAACTTTTCAGTGGAAAGTAGGATGAAATTTGAAAGTCCCAAATCAAAGTAAAGAAGACCAACGTAAAGAGAAAAAAGTGTAAAATTCGACTGTTTCGCAAGCCAAGTAGTAAGTCTTATTGCTATTGTTACAATTCCAAATATCAATGTCCAAAAGTGCCTCAAGTTCTTTTTTTACTTCGAGATACTCATCTCAGGTAAGTAAATAGAAACAAATGAAAAACTGAAGAATAATGGAGGCCTTGAAAGTAAAACGTAGACAAATTCACCAGTGTTTAGATGTTGCTGCCTAGAATGCACAAGCAGCGTAGGTCGGTGGGTCAGAATGGGTCATGTTGGGTCGGTGGATCAGATTGGGTCACTGGGTAACGTTGGGCGCTAGGTCGCAGTGGGTCACGACCTGTTGATCCACGACTTACTGATCCACTCACAAATTTTGACCCAATTACCCCACAACACACGATTCACTCCATCTCTGACCATGTGAGTTCTTGGTGAACAATACCGTGACCGTGGATTTTCTCGGGTTTCTCTCTTTTCTTCCCGCATTCTCATTCCATTATTTTATTTTATAACCATTCACTGTAATTCTCCTTTAGCATCCAGGACGTAAATGTGGGACATAAAACATTCATTCACTCCAAGAAGCGTTATCACCCTTCTCCTTGGTCTGGTGTGTAACGCGAGCACTTTTTTGATCTAGGGTTTCCAGGATTGGTTCCCACTGGAAGATCCTTGAAATTTGAACGAATTTCAGCGATTCGAATTCGACCTTAAAATGTAGGTCCAAGTTCATTTCTCTTATAGTATCGGTACTGGGAAGGGATGACAAACTCAAAAAAATGAAGTTATCACACTTATCAGTATGAAAATCGTACACCAAGTAAAATAATAATAATAATAATAATAATAATAATAATAATAATAATAATAATAATAATAATAATAATAATAATAATAATAATAATAATAATCAGTGGCGTATTTACGATTTTGTTTCGGGAGGGGCTTTGCTAACTTTCGGGGGAGGCTTTGCCTGGAAATGTGAAAATTCTGCAAGATATTTAATTTACTTTACTATACCAAGTAAGATTTCGGGGGGGGGGCTTAAGTGCGGAAGCCACCCCCCTAAATACGCCACTGATAATAATAATAATAATAATAATAATAATAATAATAATAATAATAATAATAATAATAATAATAATAATAATAATAATAATAGGTACGAATGTTTCACTGTTATTGGCTGGTTACTTATTGAAATTAAAAAGCTTCCGACTAAAACAGTCCAAGCTAATTTCTCTGTCTTGATTTAACAATTGCTACTTTCAAAATACTGTAAACTTAAAATATAAAAATAAAAAATCAATATTTTAATTTTCTTAAAATTTTCATGTTTATTTCATGTTCGTAGATTTCTTAGTTTAGTTTTTTGTATCCGCTTGTTAAATTGCCCAAACAAACGTATGTTTTCCATTTGAATACACTGAAAACAACGCGATGTCTGTACCTCATCATGTCAAATGAGTTCTTAAGGTGGCCTGTGACCTTGATCTGATCGTGACCTCTGACCATGACACTCGATTGACGCATATTTGGTCGGCTTGCGACATAGAATCATATCATAGAGCTTTCTCTTTGTTATCACTTCGATTTACGTATTTTGAGGTTCTTTTAGAATTTACCATTGCAGTCCCATAAGGAAAAAAATCGAAATTTGACCTTTGACCCTATATCTCTTCAATCTTTAGTACAAGTGACATGCTTCTACGGCGAAACAAAACTTACGTCCTTTGTCTAAAGTTACACCAAATTTAACAGCTTTATCTCATACCACTTTTGCACAGTGAACAAATGAAATTGATACACGAATTAATCAACCCTCTGTATATATATATATATATATATATATATATATATATATATATATATATAAAGCGTTATATTTACATATGTAAATTCCGTTGTTTGTAAATACGTATAAAACTCTCGTTATACGTATAAAACAATGTATGCAACAAATTATAATAAACTATTTTAAAAACACCTAGTTACCTCTGCTAATAAACGCACTTTAATCAAAGTAACATTTTTTCTGAGTTGAGTTGATTTTGAGTTTAACGTGCCTTTCAGCAGCGAGACTATATGAGACAGTACCTACTGATCAGTGGCGGCGATTGGACGTTAAAAGTAAGTGGGAGGGCAAGACATGATCTGAATATTTGTATATCAATGTTAGTTTACCTGGTTGATGCTAACACTTTTTTTTTTGACGAAAGTTTGTATAACTAATAGGATACTATCGTTTTCAGCCGTATATCATATTTCATATTTTATTAAGTAAATTGACAAGAGCAACGGAAGTAGGTACTAGCAACGTGTAAGAAGTGTAAGATTTGATTTGATTTCCTGCTCATGAACATCTTAAAATTCTGTTGGAAAATTGTGTGATCAGATTATTTAATAACAAATTTGCAAAACAAATAAATAGAAAGGATAATATTAATCACAGTAATGAATAATGAGGCTTGTTTTGCAAAAGTTACATTGAAACCGGGGATATTTTAATTCCACACATGCTATTAAATGTATGTTATTACTCTTAGAAAGACAGTAAATAATATGAGCAATGCTACGACATTTATAAAAATACTTTTGCAGCTTCCCGAAACATGTTTGCTGCCATTAGGTGCAGTTTTCACTTTCTTGGAATACATCTAAACTCAACAATACTTAGAATCACTCCATACTCCAGTTATACAAAATAACACTAAAACCTAGAATTATGTTGAATTCTCTAAATTTAATTGTATATACACTCGTACACCACTAACACACCACTTCACTCATATATTGCACTACAAAATAATGGAAAAGATAGAAGTTGTTTCTTATTACCCTGTTTTTTTTTGTTTGTTTTTTTTTATCAATATTCCTTGCTATTAGAAAAAAAGAAAATTCATCTTAGGAACTGTCAATTTTTATGCAATTAAAGAATTACTTGTGAAAGACTTTTCTTTTTCGAAGTGTTATATCAGTTAGTTTCAAAGCGGCTGACTACCATTGTACGAAGAAATGAAAGTACGCTGCAATTATTGCACTCCAATAGGTTAAATTTTGGACCATCTTCCGTGGCAATTAAAACATTCTGTAGCTTTCTTAACACCATCAGAAGAGAAATAACCAATACGTCTCACGCAACGGCAAATATATGGCATCATTCTTTTCTATGAACCAATAATATATTCAATAACTTTACATTTCCAAATGAAACTATATACATCAATGGATCACTTCAAAAAAGTAGGGGGAGGCAGATGCCCCCCTTTGCCTCCCTAATCGCCATCCATGCTACTGATTAACGTGTAATCCGAATCACATCTCCTCCCGCCTACTGATTAACGTGTAACCCGAATCACATCAGCTCCCGCCGGTAATCGAACCCGGGTCTCCACGGCCAGAGGAGCGTACGCTAACCGCTTAGCCACGAATGAGCTCTTACATTTTTCTGTACACATCAAAATTTTAGATTTGAGACACCAAAATTAATACTTTTCTACGTTTCAATACTACCTCTTCCGTGGTATATAAAGTCAAAAGTTTCTACTTTCATTCAATTCGGTTTCTAGTGTACCCGAACTAGAAAACCAACACCGTTACCTTTTAAAAATAAACAGCCGAGTCCGCAATGCTAACTCTAAGCTCAACCTATTTTATATTAGAAAAATAACACTCTTAATTACCAACTATCCTAATCTCTGCTGCACTAAATAATAGTAAATCCAATCTAATTTATCAGTCTACAAGAATGAGCCATTTCCAGGTTTACAATAGGAAAGTCATCTACATATGTCAGCAACAAGTTAGTAAAAAAAAATGTTCCTTACATATCGTCAAATACTATTATTTCGCAACGATAATTTCGAAACGAGTTTTTTTTTCTCTTCCTTATTTCAAAGACTATTATTGTTTTCTCCTCTGTTATCCCCAAAACCCGCTAATTGGTTTTCCATTAAATTCAGCTTTTCTTCCCATTCCATCCTTTCTTCCCCATACCCTCATTTCAAACCTTCTGGCCTTTTTTTTTTTTTTTCGCTTTTGCGTAAAGCCCATGTTTCAGAGCCATGTACTACGTTACCCAATAGAAAACATTTTAATCCCTCCACCTTTCACCGTTTTCACCCTTTTAGGGAGGTATTCACCCTACGCTAGGGCTAAATTCATCGATTATTCCCGACTGATTTTAATCTCAAGCACTGAGAACTGTGAGAAATTCTGTAACAAAATGTATATTCTATATAATTTTATCAAAATTTATTAACATTTACCAAATATATCGTAG
>NC_137458.1:297733002-297818002 GCF_964235325.1 Thermobia domestica | reverse complement strand
GGCCTGGCCGGAGCGTTGTAAAGATTTACTCTTTAGAAGGTCGCAACCCACATTCGGGAAATGCGGAGAGGAATAACTGCACAGTTATTCAAAATCTATTTTCATCTCGATCAAATCGACCTCAACAGTCCAACTAGAATTTAAAAATAAAAAATAAAAACTGAATAGTTTGCACGCAATTTCCTTAAGTTGGAAATGAATAACTAGATACCTACATTTGCTTCCAACGGAAGAGGTTTATCTTTGAGTGTTCTCAACAGAACATTGCTAACTCTCCTCTCCTAGTTCTATCTTATGATTTTATTTTGATAAGTTTGTTTCAACTGACATGTGGTTTTAATAGGTCTCTTTTCGAAATTAACTTTCAAAATTGGAAGTAACCTTTTGATACTTCCTCTCGAAACTAATGTTCTAAAAGGCCAAGCTGTATTTTGGTTCAGTTATAGGTTATTTCTTCTTTAGCTTCTTTACGGACAATCCACAAGCAAACGTTGAATAGTCTCGGTTCTATTTTAACTACAGAAGATTTTAAGACTAATTTTGTTCCAATTTCATATTTCTAACGCAACATATAAAATACTACACAGAGAAATATCCGTTCTTCGGATAGCGGTATATTGCACAAATATACGGTATCCTCTCGCTTACTATAGAAATTAGTACGGAGGATACGTTATACGTATGCTATATAGGCACTGCCCTTAGATGTTACATCATGCCGTTGCAGGATGTCTGACATCTAACAGTTTTCCGTATATCACATATATATACTTATGTTACCTTCGTCAGCTATATGTTATATACGTCCATTTGTATGAGAGATCCTGACCGCCTACATTGTTTCATACAGAAAGTACGTATAGATGGAACAATACAGAAAGTATTATAAAACATGCGTTTTCAGTTATACGTTTCCTCTACGTTAAGTCCAAAAACTACAGGAATTACGCATGTAATCTATCTTTTTAAGTACGCCATCTACAATTTTTTTTCTCAGTGTAGCGTCAATTACCGACTTCGCTGGTTAAGATAAGAAAAAGAAGTAATAGTATATGTTCCGTTAGTCAGTCACTTTTTCTATTATTGAAGTGCTTTCTGATGTCCATCATTTTCGATCATTGTTATATATCTCCCCCTCCCCCAAGTTGCGGGTCTGAATTTGGATTTAAACGGCATCGGAAGTGTCATTGTTCATCTCTGCAATCCCGAAAACTGTGGATTCGATACTAAAATCGGTCATTTACGAATACTTTTGTATATCTCCCTATCTTCCCCTCCCTTACTTTGCATCGTCAAAGTAAAATGATAAAAAAAAAACATCCCATAGAGCTCCTTCGTGGCAAAGCGGTTATCATACGCGTCTTTGACGTGGGAGACCCAGGTTCGATTCCCTGCGGGAGCTCATGTGGTTCGGATTCCACGTTAATCGGTAGGTCCCGCCTTATAGCATCGCTGTTGAAAGGGACGTTAAACTCAAAAACTATCCCAGGACCGAATCATATCTATGTTAAAAATTTGAACGAGATCGGTCGATGGTTCAAAAGTTCTTAAGTCACAAGCATAGTCTCTTTCATTATATATATATCATAACTTTTTATTCTTTTTTAAAGTCGCTATAGTGCGAAAAAGTTGTCTTTGGTACTGATTAGAAAAATTAAGAAAAGAAATTTGAAATCGGTTAACATCTTCGGTTCGCGCATCGCAGTTGTCAAAGTTTACCAAAAATGAAGAAAATCTTTTGATTTTTAATTTCTTTTGTCTTATAAAGAAATAATAATTAATCGATTCCATGATTTATTTTCTGTAATATAAATTGTATTAAACTGTAAAAAAAAGTTATTGTATTTTTTAAAAATTCATAACATAACTGAAAATTATTTTCCAAAAAATAACATTTTTCATTTGTATAACATAGTTTGGATTATTTCAGTTAAATGACTGGTTTAAAAAGCAAAATGAACATTGTAAAACCGTTCATGCAACTTTTTATTACTTTTTAAAAATTTTACTTAAAATTTAAATAATTTCATCTGCAGCTCTTCGCCCATTCGTAAACAGGAATGACTCAGAACTCACCACGAGGAGGTGGCTGCAGTTCGAGTTCCACCCACACCCTTCCCAACCAACCATCCAATGTAGGTGTGTTTTACATATTTTTAGTTAATCCTTGATTTTTGTGGATTTTTTCACTTGTTTTAGCAATTGAGGATTCACTTTGAAATGAGATTTTTGGCTGAAGTGTGGCATAATAGCTCTGGATATACCCATATCTCCGGAGTTGCCCTGATATATCCATCTCTTGCCTGAGCACCACATATGCCAGCTGCTTCTGTTACCAGTTTTACATGTCTCTCGACAGCTTGCGTGTGGCAAGGGAATCCTCTTACAACTTCCCAATCGGGTACCATGCCACTCTGCATAAGGAGTCTGATTTCATCATCATTGATTTGACGCAACAATGGAGGAGAAGATACTTCGCAGGTCGACCAGTCAATCATTTCAGTATAATCTTTAGCACCAAAATTGAGTTTCGGTGGTATGAAGTTCCTGATTGTCTTTCCTTTAGTTTTTGCCTGTCTTGCCTTTATTATTCGTCTAAGAGCAATTTCTCTAATATATTTCCTTTCGTCCGTTATCATAGCCAAGAGCAAGTTTTCTGGATGGGCAAAATATGCGTTTCTCTCAATTACAGGCTCTACCACTTGCCGAAGAGTTTCAGGGAGGTATCTTGTTGTAGCAATTGCTTCAAAAAGATGTTTCGAACCATCTGAAAAGAATGGCTTGTTTTGATTTTAAACCACAAAAACACGTACGAACGCAATATAAAAAGTACCAATTCTTTAAGACCTTCTAAGGAATTTTCAGTACTGATGTACAACCTAAGAATCCTGTTTACGGTTGTCAGCCATCTTGAGTGCGAGATAGGGCCAGGGTTTCGATAGGACAAGTCTTTTGGACATTCTCCTGCATTTACTGATCTTGAAATATCCAAAAAATACTGCTGGTCTTTGCTAAGAATTTGACGGTCTACTTCCGGGATTATGCAGTCAACTCTTTCAAATTCAACTACAGGTAATCTTTCACATCCATTAAGCAGTTGACCGATCGGCCCACTAAAGGTTTTAGGACCTGTTGTTTCCCCATCAACGTGTTGAAATAAGTGGCGGAGAGGCAACTCATTAAAATCGAGAAGACATACAGCCCACTGCAACGGTCTACCTATATGAAGTTCAATTTGCCGAATTACACCACTCCTTCATCCTGTATTGGTAACAGTACCATCACAGCCAACAACATCTAATTCGTCCAAAGAAATGTCAACCTCAGTCAAGTAGGAAGTTATGCTGGAAGCGATATCAGTAGAAGATCCCGATGATGGAGAAACGTGGCCAATATATGTCGACCCAGGTTCTTGAATGATAGTGTAGTGCTCTTCTTTTTGAAGTCTACGAAATAACTTACAATCACGTTCTTCCACTACCAAGGTATCATCTTTGCGCCCATCAAAGTATAAACCACGGAGCAAAGTATCTGGTTTACGCTGCAAAGATCTCCTGATATGACGTTTCTCTCTCCGTATTTTATTTTTATCGACCACGTGAGAATAATCCGTGTCTGTCACCATTCCAATATCTTGTAGAACGCTGGAAACAATTGCAGCAGTAGCACTGTCAGATACACCAAACCTATCACTATTTAGTGTCATTGTTTTCAGTTTTATTCTCATTTGCCATTCTGGCGGAGTTTTGGTGGGGATATCTGGGACGAACTCAACATTTTCACTTTCACAGAAGTCGGAAGAGCCCGAACGGTCTTGTTGAAGTCTTGAACTGAAGCAATCTGTAGAGTCGTTTTCAAAAATGGTTGATGAACTCGAAGACGTATCAATAAAAACACGTTTATGTTTGTAGTTCCTTATTTTCAGTCTTAAAGTTAGCCTTTTCGTTTCTTGAAGATCTATTGATCCTATTTTGCCCAAACCACACTTCCTTTGAAAATAGATGAATCGTAACTCAAGGGCAGGTATCTTCTTTTCACACTTGCACTTGATAGAAATTAAACATTCACACAAATTGTCTGTCTTATCACACGTACAGTTCAAAATGATAGGACATTTGCATGCTGCCACATCAAATAACGACAATGATCTTTGCTTGAAGTCTGCAATATTCTTAGCAAATGTTGGCTTGTTCAAATCATGACCGTAGACTTTCTCAGTTTATAGTAACTGTCATGATACGCAACAACAAGCTGCACGATCCTGTACTCAGTAACGGTAGGAATGGACGCTCTATCATAAATGTTTTTTTTATTTTTCTTGCTACTATCCCAGCAACTTTTGAAAAGCTCACTTTTGCATTGTTTGTTTGTGGGTACAATTGTAGTCTTTCGTGAAAACAACACCGAAGTACATCTTCATATGTAGGCAGTTTAGTTAGTGGCAAATCTCTGGGATGACCAAAAAGAGGACACTCAAAGTTTTACCTCGTAATCATCTCCGAAGCTGCCATTGTAGCGCTACGAAAGATCACCGCACGGACTGCAACAAAAATACTAAGCACTATAATTCAAGATTATAAAGAACAACTAATACAAATGTAATAACACAGCTAACACTGAAGAGGACTTCTGCACAACGCCACACTTAATCACTAAGTGAGGAAATGACGAGGACGTGACAGACACGGAATGCGTGTCAAAACTTCCAGCGTTCAGCATTCAGCAACAATGCTCAAACACTCTCAAAGTCAAACTATCTTGCAGAAGAAGAGGGGAAGTGGGATTAAATCAAGTAAATTGTCGGACTGTGGTGAAATATTTCCCTGTCAATCTACTTGTTTTTTTAAACCAATCATTTAACTCATATGTGCAAAATTACCCCAGACATAAAGTATGAAAAAGTCTTTTTTTTTTGTAAAAAAAAAAAAAAAAGTTTTCAGTAAAGTTGTGCAATTGAAAAACAAAACAACATACTGTAACTATTTTTATACTTTACTACAATTTATATTAACGAAAATAAATCATGGAATCGATTAAATATTAGTTATTTATAAGACAAAAGAAATTAAAAATCACAAGATTTTCGTCATTTTTGGTAAACTTTAACTGCGATGCGCGAACGGAAGATGTTAACCGATTTCAAATTTTTTTCTTAATTTTTCTAATCAGTACCAAAGGCAACTTTTCCGCGCTATAGCAACTTTAAAAAAAAAATTAAAAAAGTTTTTTTCGGCCCACCCTAATATATATATATATAATAAATGTGGTGTGAATTTTAAATAAGCCCTTGATCCTTAACCTAGTAAGAAAAGTATTCCCACTTTGACTGTGTCAAGGTTATAAAATATTATTATTCGCACACGCCTAAATCCATAAAACATCCGAAGTTCTGTTGTCTATAGTAGCAGGTCATCCGATCAGACAACCCCCAGCTCCTGGATGGACTGTAGCCGAGCACAATGCGATGCGATGGAGCGGCAACGAGTCAACAGGCGATCGATGACTATTGCGTGTGCCTATATGATGAGATTTCTTCTCGCCACGCAATGGCTGGCCATGGATTTGTAACCACACTGAAGTAGTCTGCGGGTGGGGGGCAGAGAAGGAGGGGGTTGCCTCTCAAAATAGCACAGACGCGAGGGTGGGCGTGAGAAGCGAAATATAATGGTAATATAAAGAGTAGGCAGTGTTTTGTAGGGCCATTTTTAATATTATATATATAGATTACATTGTGAGTCTTTATATATTTAGACACTCAGAAAACTTGTATTTCATCGGGGTTTCAATTCTCAGAATATATGTCTATAACTCCTGTGTTTTGTCTTTTTTTTTAACATTTGTACTTTTGAAATGATTTTGTCGTTTTCTAGGCGAACTTTCACTATTAAAAGGACTTTTTCGGGAATGAAAAAAAAAAAGTTTCGATCCTCCTTCTGCTTTGAGTCTTAAAATATATATATGTATGATTAATGGTGGTGATAACTTGTCCAAAGTTATGGGCACTTTTCGATTGATTTTCTTAGTTGTGAAAAATAGTCTGAAACTGCCTTATATATATTCTCTAAAATTTTAATTGTGCCTTTGATTTAATGTTTTCTACATTTCAACTATTTTTATGTTCTCTAATTTTTTTTAAATAGTATCTGTAATTAAATGTTATTCAAAGGTCAAACTTTGCTTAAGCTTAGTAATGGGTTTATTTATTAATATCTGAAGTTTAAGCCTGTGTTTTGTTTTGTATTCTTTAAATTTAAAAACTATTTTTATTTTTGGTTCTCCAAATTTTAATATTTCCTCTTTTTTTTAATGTAATCCAAAATTTAACGTCCCCTTTTATGTTATGGAATGCAAATTTTAATATAGTTTGAATGTTAATCTTCCGTTTTATGTTCTATAAATTTAAATATTTTATTTTATTTTCTCCAAATTTTAATAATAGCTTTTATTTAATGTTTTCCCAATTTTATTACTTTTTTGTTCTTCAGATTTTATTATTGCCTTTTATTTAATGTTATCCAAAGTTCAATCTCTTGTTTTATGTTCTTCAAATTTAAATATAATGTTTTTTATTCTCCAAATTTAAATATAGTGTTTTATTTTATACACTTCAATTCTTAATATTGCATTTTATTGAATGTTATCCAAAGTTTAATCTCCCGTTTTATTTTCTCCAAAGTTTAATAAACCATAATAATTTTATGTTCTCCAAATTTTAGTATTGCTTTTATTAAATGTTTTCCGAAGTTTAATCTCCCGTTTCATTTTCTCCAATTTTATTACAGTATTTTCTTTTTATGTTCTCCAAATTTTAATACTGCCTTTTAGTTTTGATCTCCAAATTTTAGTAATAATTTTATTTATTATTATCTGAAGTTTAACTCTGTCTTTTGTTTTGTATTGTTTAAATTTAAATAATATTTTTTTTATTCTCCAACCTTTAATATTTCCATTTATTTATTGTTGTGCAGACTTTAATACCCTCTTTTATGTTATGTAATGCAAATTTCATTGTAGTTTGAATATTAATCTTCCGTTTTATGTGCTCCAAATTTAAATATAATGTTTTATTTTATGTTCAAATTGAAAAATGGTATTTTATTTTGTGTCCTTCAAATTTTAATATTGCCTTTTATTAAATGTTATTCAAAAGTTTTTCTCCCATTTTATTTTCTTCGAAGAAAGTTTAATAAAAAATAATAATTTTATGTTCTCCAAATTTTAGTATTGCCTTGTACTCAGGTACGTAGCCAAGGGGGGTCCAGGGAGTCCGGACCCCCCTTCGAGACCAGAAATGGAAAATATAAGGAAGGATAAAACAAAATAAAATGAGAAAAAAAGGATCAGCGTTAAAAATTAAAAACTACAGAAAGCTTTTGGTTACTCTTTCTTACGAGAAGATTTGTATTTCTTGCAATACGTGGTGGCGAGGTGAGCGAGATATTCTGGAAGAGTCAAGGAATTTGAAATTTCTAGAAAAGTTACGGCATTCTCAGAATTTCTAGAAAAGTTACGGGATTCTCAGAATTTCTGCTACTAGTCAAGGAGATTTCAAGCTTCCGAAAGTATAGTACCGTTGTGTAACAACGTGGACATTTTTTATCATAATTTTTCGTCATCGCATCCTTGCAGTATCAAACATGTTATTTTAAAAACAATTTTCCATTGCCCTTTTAACCTGTTATTTGAAACAGACAGTAGTCGACGGAATAATAAAAACAAAAAAAAAAAATATATGTGGAAAGAAAGTTCTGTTAACATTTGATTCAACAGAGAAAGGAACGCAGATATTGTAAAATATTTTACAAGACATTATTGAATAGGTACTTTTTATAATAGTAGATATGTACGTTTTATGATAGTTGAGGTCATAATGAAAGGAAAATTGTTATGTTTGAATGAACAGAGGAAGGACGTAAATATTGTATAATTTTTTCAACTTTTTTTTTTTTACTTTACTCGAGATTTCTTCATAGTTTGTTATTAAAATACTTACCAACAATCCTCATTTTATTGTTCTAACAAACCAATATATGTTGATAGTAAAGTAGTTTAGATTGATCGAGCTCCTAGTCATTCAGAATTCCATGTTACGCCCTCCCCCACGTTACGTAATCCTGGCTGAATATATGTTCCTGTAAAATAGTTTAGAATGATCGAGCCCCTGGTGTGATGACCACAGTATTTCTTGTCACGGACCCCCCCCCCCCCCTTCACGAAATCCTGGCTACGTGCCTGCTTGTACTAAATGTTATCCGAAGTTTTATCTCCCGTTTTATAGTATTTCATTAAATGTTTTCCAAATGTTAATATTGTGTTTCAGTTCTGGTCTCCAAATTTTAGCAATGATGTTATTTATTATTATTATCTGAACTTTAGGCCTTAAGCCTGCTTTTTGTTTTGTATTCCTTAAATTTAAATATTGTTTTTATATTTGGTTCTTTAAATTTTAATATTTTCTTTTATTTAATATAATCCAAGTTTAATGTCCCTTCTTATGTTATGTAATCCAAATTTTAATATAGTTTGAATGTTAATCCTCCATTTGAGATTCTTCAAATTTAAATATTCTATTGTATGTTCTCCAAATTTAGTGTTTTATTTTATGTACTTCAAATTTTAATATACCTTTTATTGAATGTTATCCAAAGTTTAATCTCCCGTTTTATTTTCTCCAAAGTTTAATAAAACATAATACTTTTATATTCTCCAAATTTTAGTGTTGCCTTTTATTAAATGTTATCGGAAGTTTAATCTCCCACTTTATTTTCTCAAAATTTAAATATAGTAAATTTTGTTTTTTTAAATTTTAATATTGCCTTTCAGTTCTGGTCTTCGAATTTTAGTAATTATTTTAGTATTTATCATTATCTTAAGTTTAAACCTGCCTTCTGTTTTGTATCCTTTATATTTAAATATTGTTTTTATTTTTCTTCTCCAAATTTTAATATTTCCTTTTCTTTCATATAATCCAAGTTTAATGTCCCTTTTTATGTTATGTAATCTAAATTTTAATACAGTATTTTATTTTATGTACTTCAAATTTTAATGCTGCCTTTTTTTCTATGTTTTCCAAATTTTAATATTGTATTTTATCATGTGTTGTTTAAATTTTCCTTTGCCTCCTTTTGAAGTTCTCTATCTTTCAATATTGTTTTAATTTTAAGTTCTTCAGATTGCTTTTTATTGAATGCTATCCAAAATTTTCCCTCCTGTTTTATTTTGTGTTCTAAAAATGTTAATATCATTTTTTTTACTTTTTGATCTTCAAATTTAATATTTCTCTTATTTACTGTCATCTAAGTTTATATATATACTTTTTTTTTAAAAAAAATAATGTTTTTATTTTGGGGTTGTGGTGCCTTAGTGGTAGAGCGTTCACATCTGGTGCATGGAGTCCGTGCGATCCCATTTCGCGCAAAGTGAACTTTATGTTGGACAAATATCGTGTGCATGGGTTTTCTCGGAGTTCTCCTGTTTTCTTCCACTCTCTTCATTCCACCATTTCATTCATTTCTCATCATCACTGTCTCTCTTAGCCTAGCCGGGATAACCGTGGGACGTAAAACTAAAAGATTGCATTTGTTTTTATTTTGTGCTCTCCAAAATTTAATATAGCATTTCATTTCTTGTTATTCAAAGATTCACTTTTTATTTTGTGTTTCCCAAAATTTGCAATGGGAATCTTTTTGACAAAGTAAGAGTTTAATTTAGCTTGTAATGTAGACTTTTCTTTGTCCCTCAGCAGGAAAATGTAAATTATATGTTTCACTAATGGGTTTTCTCTACCACCACCATATCTCCTTCCTTACAGAATCGGGGCATCTTCTTAGAACCCACTAACAACCTTCTTTTCCTGAAGGGTCGCAAGATCGTTACACTTTTTTTTTTTCAAAATAACTAAAGCAAAAAGTTATACAAAATTTAGAAAACATAAACATAAGACAATATTTAAGTTTCTGGAATATACTGTTAAGCGTAGTTTCAAATTTAGAGAATACAAAATAAAAGATAATATTAAAATTTGCAATTAATTTTATTAAATATAACTTAAATACGTGTTTCTCGCACGGGAAGGATAGATGTATTGTATGGGAAATATTGAATCCTCTTCCGCTTAGCATATGCATTTCAAGGATGGGTGTATTGTATGGGAAATATTGAATTCTCTTCCGCTTAGCATATGCATTTCAAGGATAGGTGTATTTTATGGGAAATATTTGAATCCTCTTCCGCTTAGCATATGCATTTCAAGGATATGTGTATTGTATGGGAAATATTTGAATCCTCTTCCGCTTAGCATATGCATTTCAAGGATAGGTGTATTGTATGGGAAATATTGAATCCTCTTCCGCTTACCATATGCATTTCAAGGATAGGTGTATTGTATGGGAAATATTTGAATCCTCTTCCGCTTAGCATATGCTTTTCAAGGATAGGTGTATTGTATGGGAAATAATCCTCTTCCGCTTAGCATATTTATTTCAAGGATAGGTGTATTGTATGGGAAATATTTGAATCCTCTTCCGCTTAGCATATGCATTTCAAGGATAGGTGTATTGTATGGGAAATATTTGAATCCTCTTCCGCTTAGTATATGCATTTCAAGGATAAGTGTATTGTATGGGAAATATTTGAATCCTCTTCCGCTTAGGATATGCATTTCTGTGAATTAATGTCAGTTATTTTTATGTGTTACCTCCTCTTACTCCCCCCTAGGACACCTAGTGGGATCTTAAATCATAGTGTATATGTACACTCATGTCCATAATGATTGTCGCATATCTACAACTGTCTTGTTGTGGAAATATAATTTGATAGTGATTTTGCAGGGTACTTCTAATACTGTTACTGTGTGTATAATCGGGAAATGTATATTTGTGGTAAATTTCATAGGAAAATAATTATAAATACGAAAATTAGGATGAGTAAAACAAAAGTTGCTAAATGGACAAGAAAGTTTTATTACCGTTTTATTGTTCTTATTTACTACTCTTTTGACATGAAATTTGCCACATACATGTCTTTGCCGATTATACACATACAAACATTATAAGAAATACTAGGGAAAATCGTTTTCAAATTATATTCCTACAACAGCATATTTATAGATATGAGACAATCATTTTGGACATGACTGTAGATATACTCATATACATATATATACATACACTGCTAAATAAAATTAGGGGATCAGATGAAATATCTGGTTTGAATAGCGTTTGTATAAGTTTGTCTTTGACTCAGATATAACATACAGGAGGAAATGTTGTAAGATAGAATAGAAAAATCGGGACACACTGATGTTGAAGCTTGAAAACCATTGTTCACATGATTCAAGAAACAAGAGGGCAATGTGTGTACTTCTCGAACTGTGTGTACCTCACAAATAGGCAGGGTAACAACGGTAATTGTTCCCTAGTATGGTGTATAGTTACCTAAAACAGCCAACAGTGCCTCGCATATGCTTGGCATGGATTCTATGAGATTGTCAATGCGTTCTTGGGAGATATTGTGCCGGTTATCCAGAAGAGCGACCTCCAGTTGTAATATTGTTGTTGGATGTACTAGCGGAGCCTAATCCGTTTGTCAATCATATCTCGGACATTCTCAATGGGATTGAAATCTGGTACGCATGCTGGCCACACCATCTAAGCAATACCCTCCAGCTTCCAGCATCTCATCCTTTAGCCGAGCTCTAGAAGACGAGCATAGTCATCCATAAAAATAAACGAATCACCAATGGCACCAGCATACGGCAGAACAAAAGGCTGCAAGATCTCATCCCTATACCTGCGAGCCGTTAAAGAGCCATTTCGCATCATATGAAATTCAGTATGCACTTTCACTAAGAATTGAACCAGGAACCTCCTATACCAAACGTGAAGAGGGTAAGTGCTCAATTGTGGTTAAGTAACTAAAGCCCATGCTTTTTTAATTGGTATACATACCTCCTATACAAACCCAAGAAGTAACTCGGGTAAACACACTCGCAATGCGGCCATTCGGAAACTTGTTCAGACATGTCTTGACCTGTCCGGCACGGGATGCAGCGGTGGCGCACTTTTATTACTGTTGGCAGTATGACGTCATTAACCGAACTCTCTGGACAGAGGTTGTATAATCTCAGTGCTGAAAAGAGATACCTTTAATCAGCCATCAAACAAGCAGAGTGGGTACGTCATAATGGGAGTTGCTGGAATCAATCCCAAAATATATTTCTATTTGGCAAATATTTTACATGTCACTGTAGCTCAACCCGCTTCTCCGGTTAGAAAGGTTAGGATAAATCATTAGGTGGAATTTTTAATTGAAATATTGAACGATAGTAGCACTCTTCCACAATACTAATTGATGTTTCCGCAATTATTATGCATTATTTAAAAAAAAAAACAAGCAGGTAGAAATTAGGTTAGCCGTGCAGTGTGAGAGTTTGCGTGTTTCTCCCGCCACGCCCTGAGAATACATTAACTACATTTTAAAACACACCCACCTTCCGAAAAATTAGTAAAGTAAAAACGAAACTGGAATTGTTATTTCTCGTGTTTTGCACAACGGGGATTATGACAATTTTACTGACACTATTTTCAAATGAAAAACTAGAAGCAGGGCATTATGAGACGTTTGTAAATTGCAATTAACGTCTACGAAGTTTAACTGTGTTACTTGTATGAATAAAAACATTCTAGGACAATCTCTCTCTGAAGAACTAAATAAGCTGGATTTATGAGGGTGAAACCCTTAATTCGTTTTCAGTTCTTTTGCATTTACGTCTTGGAAACAATTTATGTTTAAGTGAATCAGATGCAGCTATTGATGGGATTTTTTTTTCTCTTACCTGGAAACATACTTAAAAACAAGGGCGTTATTTCCAGTCATGTAGAACTGTTAGGTCATGATATGGCCTTCCTATATCTGCTCAACTGAAATACTGGCCGTGGTCCTGCCTAGTCATCTTAGGTGAATGGGTTCTTTTAAGTATGTCCTCACGACTTCCACAACAAATAAACTGGTAGGAATATATCTGGGTAGGTGAAAGAGAACTCTCTATTTAAAAAGTGTGAAAGCAAGGAATTCGTGTTATTATTCAGTTCAAAATCTCTTGTCATCGTGAATTGTATCGAGGAATTTGAAGCTTAAAATATATAAAACGATACTCATGCCTGTTGTGCTATATGGTTTCAAAACATGGTCGCTTATTTGAGGGAAGAACGCCGACTGAAATTATTTGAGAATAAAATCATGAGACGAATATTTGGATTCAAGAGAAATGGCAATGGGGAATGATGAAAACTTCATAACGAGGAAATGCATAATTTATACAGTTTTCCAAACATTGTTATGGTCATTGAGTCTAGAAGGCTCAGGTGGGCAGGCCATGTAGTCAGAATGGAACGCTTTCAAAGTCTTAGGGCCTAAGTGGAAATCCAATTGGAAAAGGACCATTAGGAAGACCTAGGCACAGATGGAAGGACAATATTAAGATTAATCTCTCAGAAAAAGGAATACAAAGTAGAAACTGGATCCAGTTATCTAAGGACAGAAGTCAATGGAGAGCTTTTGTGAATGTAGCAATAAACCTTCGGGTTCCAGAGGCCATAGAGTTAACTAGGGTAGGCGGAAATTAACACACTATACGTTTTTTTAATACTTAACCAATTTCCACGAAATAAAAATAATTTTGCTCCTTATAATAGTAGAATTGTTGTACATTGTTGAAATTCCCCACAAACACCACCATTATCCACCAGTTTTGGTAAATGTTTGCTACAGTCTTCTGCAGATACTCTAGCGGAACGTTTCCAAGAACTTGGTCCTCCAATTCATCAAGAGTTTTTTTTTTTTTTTGGTTTTGTTCGATAAACTTTCATTCCAGAGGAAGAAGTCGAAGAACATTGAATAAGGACTTCTTCTTGGCATTCAAGATGCTCAACGTCCCAACCAGCGTCCTAGAAAATAGTGCCGAGGTACGCACGGATAGAACCTAGGAAATTAGGTGGGCCTTATCTTGCATAAAGATTAGGTCGTTGTAATTGTCCCACGTGGATACAATATCGTAAACATAATCGTCAAGGACAGAAAAGTACTGTTCTGCATTCATTGTGTCCCAAATGACCTATGGACCCACAACTTTCGTGGCTGTAATACCACATCACGTTGTGACCTTTCGGCGGTGTTGGCTTTTTCCAACAATCACCTCTTCTACCCAATAATAATTGTGTCAGTTAAGAACCGCCCCTAACATGAAACACGAATTTCTTTAATCACAGGATATTACCGAAATGATCGGACCAGTCTTCATGTCAAGCAAGCATTGTCTTCTCATACTTTTACCAATGATTACAGTTCATCGGCAATAATTCATGGCAATAATATGGTTTCCATGGACGAAAATTCAACTTTTC
This sequence comes from Thermobia domestica, assembly GCF_964235325.1. Lineage (NCBI taxonomy): Eukaryota > Metazoa > Arthropoda > Insecta > Zygentoma > Lepismatidae > Thermobia > Thermobia domestica. The sequence continues at coordinate 297,803,600 of NC_137458.1, read as the reverse complement.
CTTCAGAATAGTTCGGATTGTGCATGGGGAAATGTCTGTTAGCTTTCGCGAGATGTCTGTCTTTGCGATTTCTGAGGATTTTGAGTGAACACCTGAACCACTGACACCTGGTCCTGCGTCTTAGATGTTGAGGGACCGGATCTCCTAATATCTGCTACAGAACCTGTGTCCATTAGCTTCGAATGGCAATTCCTTATAGTCTTTATTTACTAGGGCACGAGATCTTTCACACTTCGCTACCATCTCTGTATCTGTATTTATACCAGGGATTATCATACTTCGTACTGAGATACCATTGAGCCCGCTCACGCAAGGTTAGACGCTGCATTGTGATCTGCTATTGATCTCTGCAATTACATAAATTAATATCACGTAATAAATGCAATCATTATAAGGAACAAGATGTTTTTTTTTTTTGTTTTACGAAAATTGCTTAAAAATAAAAAAGGTTAATTAATTTTCAGTATGGAGTTAATTCCCACCCACCCTGTATATTCATAAGGTACTGCAAGGTAAAATTGTATTACAAATTTATATTTTCATCCCAGTAATAGCAGCAGCCCAGAATGACCCAAAAACTAACACTGCATGATCATACCCAGACCTCATCCTGCTGGCATTCTGATGTGCAGGTGCAAGGATGGTGCTTGTTCTTAAGTTGATGCTCAAACATTGTGAGCTCCCATTCTAAACTCAGAACTACAGAATTTATGGGAAATACTCCTAGAAGTATTAGTCTTTCAACATTCAGACAGGATGAGAATGTTCATCCAAAAACCTTAAAAATAAAACACCAGGCACGTGTGTGAAAGTGCCCCGCCCATTTAATGTATTTTTTTCTTTCGTTAATCTATTTCGTTAATTTCTCATTAGTTTACGTAAGATTTGCTAAAACTATGTTAGTTTCTAAAAAAAATGTACCTTCCCTAGTAGCACAATTGATGGGCCGATGTCGATCAACATGGGATTTGTTGGTGGGATCGATGTCGTTGTCGATGTGGATCGATGCAGAATGGCAAACATTTTGCCGACATTGGCCAAGATCGGCAAATCTATGCCGATCGACATCGGCGTTCATGTTGATCTATGTGGGTCCCATGTGGATTCTTCCAGATCAATGTTGGCCCCACATTAATCCATGTCGCCCCATTTAGATCTGCCTTTTATCAACATCATCGATCTTGGTCCCTGGTTGAACAATAGCGGCCTATGTGGGATCAATGTCGGCCCATCTAGATCTGCCCCATACCCACATCGTCGTTCGAGCTCCCTAGTTGATCTATGTGGGATCTATGTTGAACCACCCAGATCTTCCCTGAACCCACATCTTCGTTTTAGCTCCTATAGTTGATCGATGTGGATCTATGTGGGATCCATGTCGGCCCATCTAGACCTTCCCTATACCCGCATCCTCCTAGCTTCCTGGTTGACCGATGTGGATCTATGTGGAATCTATGTTGAACCACCCAGATCTTCTCCATACCCACATCGTCGTTCTAGCTCCCATGGTTAACCGATGTAGCTCTATATGTTCCTTGTAAAAATGTTCCTTGTAAAAGAACGGAGCTACAAAAACTGGAATAAAGTGCCCTGTATTTCTTTGATTAAAGATAACAGTGATATCTACATATGTTCGCACCTGTAACAACAAAACCAGTACCAGATTAGCTGCACCGAGCGCGGGCTATAAACAAGCCAAAATTTATTTGGAACAGTTTATGTGGATCTCTTAATCTATAGTCGACATCGTTCATGCAAATCAAAGATAAAATATACATTCTAGTAATGAAAGAAACACTAATTTTAATACACACCTTCAGTAATATTATAGTTTTCTTTTTTCAAAAAAATAAATTAGACCGTTCTAATTTTTTAATACGATTTCAACGAATTGAAGGGAAACCAAAACAACAAACAACCGTCATAATATTTTTCCTGATTTTCCCTCGCTTCGCACCGCTTGTGGTGCCATACGGTGTTATAGTTTTAAAACTGTGGACAGTTGACAAACAATCTACGTACACCGATCGACATCGATTCGACATAGATTCATTAGAAAAAGGAAATATTTCCATGCTTTTTTCTTTTTGGTGGGCAAGCCTATTTATATCCCATGCAGGACCGACATTGGCAAATCTGTCATGAGCAAGCACACCAAGTTCCCACGTGGGACCCACATCGGTAAATCAACATCGGCAAGCCCACCAAGATCCCATGTGGGACCCATATGGGAAATTGGTGGGTTATTGTGGGCCAGTTTAGATCCCACGACGCTGACGTTGGCCGATGTCGAACAAATATGGGTCCCACGTCGGCGTGCTACTGGGGTTTATTTAAAAAAAGTGAGCACACCAATTTCATGCTTCCCCGCCCGCAAACGAATTTAAGCATTCCTTCACCTCATATCATTAATTTACGTAAGTTTAGCTAAACCTATCGTTACACAGAGAAAAATGTATGTGGCATACGTAACAACGTACGTTACATGCGTAAATCCTGTACTTTTTGGACTAAAGTACGACAATATATAACATTATGCAGAAAACATATAACTGAAAATGTAAGTTTTATAATACTGTCCGTATAAGTGTTCCACCTATACATACTTTCCATATGGCTGAATATAGGCGCTAAGGATCTAATATACAGATGGACGTATATAACAAATAGCTGACGAATGTAACGTACATATACGTATTTAATATACGGAAGAAGATTGTTAAATGTCAGACATCCTGCAGCTGCACGATGTAACATCTAAGCTAGAAAAAATCATTACGTAACACATGGAGAATGTAAGCTCTGTATAGATTTCCGTAGTAAACATATGGATTCCGTATATTTTTACAATATACCACTTTCCGGGTAACGAATTTTTCTCAGTGTAATTGACATTAATTTTGCTCAAGTACAGCAAGTATTGCAAATATGTACTTTTCATTCAAATAGTAAATAAGTGGACTAACTTCACGTTTCCCCACCCACAAACAAATTTCTACGTTCCTTTATCATATGTCGTTAGTTTACGTTACGTTCTGCTAACACTATCCTTGATTTCGCAAAGTTGAGTGCATTATTGGAGATATAAATTGGAGCCCGCTAAGTGAGAACTTACTTCGTCCTTAAACAATTTTGAAAAATTTCCATTTCATGTTGTTAGTTTACATTAGTTTTGCTAAAACTATCGTCATTATCGCAAAAGGAGTATTTCATTAGAGATACAAATTTGCGCTCTAAGAGTGAACTTTAGTCCGCCAATAAAGCAATTATCTCAAATTTCTATCTTACATTGTTAGATTACAGTAGTTTCGTCAAATCTATCGTTAGTTTGGCGAAACTAATCATTTTCTTCGATATACGAGGTATAGTCAAAAGTACGGTGTATGTAGTTGCATAGTGCCATCTATCGATGTTGTATCAAATTCAACTAGTAAGCCCGGTTTTGTTCTAAGATGCCAAAAAGTGCCAAAAGAGCACAGGAAAGTTCAAAATCAGTGTATGGCGATGAAGCAGTGACATTAAACATTGTTTACAAGTGGTATAAGTGATTCAGAAGCATCCAGGAGTTGGTTGAAATGATCAACGATCGAGACGTGCTTCGAGGTTAAAAATAGACGAAAACGTGCAAAAAGTGGCACAAATGATTTGTTCAAACAGGCGAATGACTATTCAAGTGCTTTCCGAAGAATTAAGCACGCCGTACGGGTCCTTGAGAAGCATTTTAACAGCTGATTAATTGGCAAATGACTTCCTTCTTCACCAGGGAAACGCGCCATGCCACACCTTGTTTTTGATCCGCGAGTTTTTGGCCGGAAAAAGCTTTTCTATCTGTCCACAGCAGTCTTACTCACACAAGTTATTACCATGCGACTTATAGCTCTTCACCAAAATTATAACCGTGCTTAAGGTTGGTTTAAAGGGACAAGTTTTGTCTATAGATGGCAGTACCATCTTCGTATCTCTTCCATGGTTTTTTTTTTTTTTTTTTTTTTACCTTTCACGAAAATTCACGATTTCTGTTACGAATTTCAACCTACAGGCATCAAATTTTTAGAAAAGTAACTTCATAATCTATCGAAGGCAATAATTCGTACCGATTTTTTTTATTAGAATTTTCTTCATTGTTGAAAGGCTTGATTGTTGAAATGGATACCCAAACCTTTAACAATGGAATTGTTTCAACAATGAAGAAAATTCTAAATTAACAAAATCGGCATGGATTGTTCCTTTTAATAGGTTAAGTTCCTTCTCTAAAAATTTGAAGTCTCTACGTTGAAATTTGTAAAAGAAATTGTAAATTTTCGTGAAAGGTAAAAAATACATGGCAGAGATACGAAGACTGTAGTGACATGTATAGGCAAAACCTGTCCCTTTACACTAACCTTAAAGGAAAGCGTTTTGACACAATTCCTGACATTGAGAGGATCACCACGACAGAGCAAGTAAACAGGCCTTTCCAAAAGAAGCCTTCCAATCATGGATTCAACGTTGGGATAAGTGCATTGTTAGCCAAGGACAATACTTTGAAGGAGATTAAAACAAATTCCATGTAAGATTATTATTTTGTTTCTCATAAAATGATTTGCCGTACTTTTTGCTTATATCTCGTATAATTTCGGCTATCAAGCATGAAGTTGGGCTGCTCATTTATTTTTTGAACAAAACTATTTTTGCGAAACTAATGATAATTTTACTGAAACTACTACGTATAAACTAACAATATAATTTAAGTTGTTTGCAGGCTGACTTCACACTTAGCGAACAATGTCTTTAAGTTTGCGAAATTAAAAGTACTTTTTTCTATTAAAATTCTTGTAAATTAATGATAAACTAACAAAGAAGATACATTAGCTGGACTAGTCAACTTTGGAGACCTACGCTAGACGCCCGTGAAAGTCGACGAAGAAATAAGTTCATTAAATAAAGCCGAAAAAACTTTGGAGGAATGTATTTAGCCCGATCTGACAAGACATACCACTTCTGAAGCCAGTCGAGCATGATTGCAGACAACTGGTTGACATAATGGTGCTTATGTACAATTTTAACACTTGTACTTATTTGAAATTTGAACACAATAGTAAAGTTATACCATTCTACTTTGAAATGTAAAACTTGTTTCATTAAAATCGAAAAGTTATTAAATCTTTCTAATAGGGACTTTTTTTTTTTTACCCAGCCTTTATATAGGATATTATAGCATAGAAAAATTTGATCAATAGAAGCAAGTATAATTTACGATTATATGAAATATTTGCGTAACAGTTGACGAGACATTGGTACAATAAAACGAACAAAAGAAGTACTAGCCAATGGCTGTTTCGCAAGTAGGCAATATCATACGTTTCTTGTCAATTACAGTGGAGAGAGGTGTCGTGAACGTACGATATACAAAGCGTCTATTGTCAATTGATTTGTTTATTTGAAGTTGCAGCCTATATGGAGTGGCCGGGACGCTTTATAGATAGTTAATGATAAATTAACCAATGGGATCGTTCGTTGAGGGTTTCAGATATTGATTCACTTACGGTCTAATGTTACTCTGTATACACAGATATGCATATGTGTAAATGCTAACCAATAACCATGTAACACAAACATTGTATGGATTATGGATTTTATTTAACACGTTGTAAGTACGTAAAGCTTGACTGCATGTTCTTCCGGCGCTGGCATATATGGTTACTGGAAATATTCAAAGTATGTATTATAAAATCCTTTGGGATTCTGATTATGAAATTTGATTTTCAGTGGAATTCATATAGGTATTCATGGAAATCCTACATCATATGTATATAATCGTAATGTCAGCAATTGAAACCTTGAGATTTCTCATACACCAAGGTCTTCCTCGTGTATAAGCAGGAATTCTTCCCGAAAACTTTGTTCGGTGAGGGCAAAATTAAAATATGAGATTGCTATACTAGGACAACATTGTGGTATTCATTTGTACAGGGTGATTCAAAATGTTGTTACCGATTTCAATTTTTTTCCTTTAATAACACGTATGTAAACAGTGATTTCACACACTGATTGATCAGCTCAAACAGTTTTTTCTAACATATAAATCTTAAATATGCAATCCACGAGTTACACGACACACATCTAGTCTATAATCAAGTTCCTGCCCAAGTCTTCTAGCATGTAAGAATTGATATCGGCCACAGCTGCAGTGATACGCGCACGCAATTCAACCACAGTTGTAGCAAGTGACGGTGCAAATATTCTAAATTTTCCACAGAAATGCCGTTGAACTAGTACAACGGGCTTAGTCGCATGAAAATCAAGCACAGAACTCATATTGTCATATTGCTTAGTTCGACTAAACTGCCTCCTGGTGAACGTCTACGTAACTACGCCTCTGCAATAGAAGGAGAAAAAACTTTTTGAGATTTATTCTTAAAAAATATATATTGGCAAGAAAAGCTCATTACTGTCCGAATAATAAATTAACGAAATCGGGAACATTATTTTGACTCACTCGGTACATATGTGTAAGATGTCTCACACAAACGAACTTTTCCTACAAAAGTTGTTTACTTTCCATAATCTCTCCAACATTATATATGTGGGGTATTTTCTCATTTAAAAGTTTCGGATAACACCCCCGAGGTCTCCATTATATGGGAGCCTTCTGGGGCAAGCAAAACACTCCATTCGATGCTTTTTCTGACATTTTTCCAAACTCATTATTCGTTTCATCTTCTTATCTTCGGCTATTTGTGATTTGTAAGCACTGTGGATTTTAAAGACCTTAGTTTACCAGAAACACCTGTAAAACTTGTGTATTTACTGTGTCTATTCATATGCCTGTTCCGGAGACACAAACTCTGAAAAACTGTTTGATGAACCACCATCAATTTTTGACCAGGATGTACAGAGTCAAAAATTAGGAATCGAATTCTTGTTTGGACAAGATCCACCCAGTCAATCCGAAGATATGAACAATAATAAAAATAAAATCTGTTTCTCGTGTATTTCTAGGGAAGTAATTATTTATATCACTCTTGGTTGATATGCTATCCCGCAGTGCTGTTGAGATTACCGGGTTAGTGTAATACTCAGGATGAAAACTACTAATCTATCCATGAAATAAAATGCTACGGTAAATGACTTTCTGCTCGAAAAATCTAAAGATTTGAATTTTCAAATAGTCATTCAGTTTACTATTTTCAAATATTAATTCACTTTACTATTTTCAAATATTCATTCACTTTAATATATTCAAATATTCATGCACTTTACTGTATTCAAATATTCATTTTCTTTACTATTTTCAAATATTCATTCACTTTACTATTTTCAAATATTCATTCGCTTTACTATTTTGAACTATTCATCCACTTTACTATTTTCAACTATTCATTCACTTTACTATTTTCAAATATTCATTCACCTTACTATTTTCAAATATTCTTTTATTATTTTCAAATATTCATTCACTTTACTATTTTCATATATTCATTCATTTGACTATTTTGAAATATTCTTTAATTTCACTATTTTCAAATATTCATTCACTTTATTATTTTCAACTATTCATTCACTTTAATATATTCAAATATTCATTCACTTTAATGTATTCAAATATTCATTCACTTTACTATTTTCAAATATTCATTCACTTTACTATTTTCAAATATTCATTCACCTTACTATTTTCAAATATTCTTTTATTATTTTCAAATATTCATTCACTTTACTATTTTCATATATTCATTCATTTGACTATTTTGAAATATTCTTTAATTTCACTATTTTCAAATATTCATTCACTTTATTATTTTCAACTATTCATTCACTTTAATATATTCAAATATTCATTCACTTTAATGTATTCAAATATTCATTCACTTTACTATTTTCAAATATTCATTCACTTTACTATTTTCAAATATTTATTCAATTTACTGTATTCAAATATTCATTCTTTTTACTATTTTCAACTATTAATTCACTTTACTATTTTCAAATATTCATTCACTTTACTATGTTCAAATATTCATTCACTTTATTATGTTCAAATATTGATTCACTTAACTATTTTCAAATATTCATTCACTTTATGTTCAAATATTCTTTCACTTTACAATTTTCAACTATTCATTCACTTTACTATTTTCAATTATTCATTCACTTTAGTATTTTAAAATATTCATTGCTCTTACTAAAGCTTTTTGAGTAGAGAACAGAGGATATGGGGAAATACAAAACCACGAATTTTCAATCTTCATGTTGTGTATACTATGAGAAACTAATCTCCTTCAGGAGGCCACGGTGGCTCAGCGGTAAAGCGCTTACCTCTGACGTATGGGATCTCTGGTTCGATCCCCGATCAAGTAAATTTGTGGTGGACACTGTCGTGTCCATAGGTTTTCTCAGGGCACCCCCGTTTCCTCCCATATTCTCATTCTTCCATCATCATTAGCCCCTATTGGACATAATCTTGGGACGTTAAACTGAAAGATTTCAAAAGTTTTTTTCTTTACGCGGTGTACAGTTAAGTACTACTCTTTGTTTTTAACTGAAACACCCTCGTAGCTTTAATTGTATAATAGCATATCTCAAAAAATAATTCTTATTGACATACAATGCTGAAACTGGCCCCCTAGTAAAAGCTAGAAGAATTTTGTGTAAAAATATCGCAATGGGAAGGTTACACTCTTCTCTTACAGGTAGGAATTGCGTCATTTGTTCGTCCATGTTAACGTGCAACAGTTTTGTAATACCTCAGGTAATCTGTAATCCCTGTAATCCCTCAGAGTTGTCAATTCAGAACAGAAAGTTATCGATCTCCGTTTTCAAAATTATCGCACATTACAAAATTATCGTATATTCGTTATGCACATGATAATTGTACAAACAAGTACAATACTACTATATAAGTATATTCATCCTATAGTAGTATATATATTGTATACTACTATAATATAATATATAATACTAGTATAATAGCAGTAATATATAATAAACTTATCTAGTAATCTCCAGTTTCAAACTCCAAACCGGCATCACTGTCCTCACTATATTTTTTTGTATTCTTATTAACACTAGTCTGAGTAACAATATTTCCACCCCCTCGTAAACATAATTGAAATTTAAATCATTGGTACAGGATTGTCATTTACAAATTCTCAAATTGTTATTGATTTATTTTAGGAGGAATGGCTGTTAAAAACTTCAGTGTGTGTTTTATAATTATTTTAATGCACATCTAATTATCTTATCCTCTATTATAGCAGGGATATTATCTTATATGGCATTCATGAGGTTATGGCGTATGCTGATGATGTAAATTTAATAGGAGATGATAGGAGAACAATAGAAAGAAACGCAGATGTTTTATTAAACTTTCGTAGGGACCTGGGTTTAGAAGTAAATGCAGAGAAAACTAAATATATGGAGGTTCGTCGGGATTGTAATACGGCAAATTATGGATGTGTCAAAATATCAAATAATACTGTTGATAAAGTGGATACTTTCAAATATCTATTATTATCAATATGAACAGACCTAAATTAAACATAACTTTCTTACAAGGCTGTCTATATTCTTTATTATAAATTAGCGAGAAATGTTACAGTTTCGGAATTTATAATCGTTAATTTATAATAAAGAATACAGACAGCCTTGTAAGAAAGTTATGTTTCATTTATGTTTAAGATGGACACAAGGTCTTTTTATAAAAATATCTATGAACAGACCAAAGCCATATTTACGAAAAAAATTAAATGTCAACTAAAAGCAGGGAATTGTGGTATTATTCAATTCAAAATCTTCTGTTGTCGCGAATTCTGTCGAGGAATGTAAAGTTTAAAATATATAAAACGATAATCATGCCCGTTGTTCTGTATGATTGCGAAATATGGTCGTTTACTCTGAGGGAAGAACGTAGACTGAAAGTATTTGAGAACAAAATCTTGAGGCGAATATTCAGACCAAAGAGGAACGGAAATAGGGAATGGCGGAAACTTCATAACGAGGAATTACATAATTTATACCGTGCACAAACATTGCTAGGGCATCAAATCTAGGAGGCTGAGATGAGCAAGTCAAGTAGCCAGAATGGAAGAAAGTAGAAACGCTTTTAAAGTTTTAGCTTGAAATCTAATCGGAAAATGACCATTAGGAAGACCTATACGCAGATGGGAAGACAATATTAAGATGGATTTCGCGGAAATAGGAATCCAAAGTAGAAACTGGATCCAGTTGGCTAAGGATAGAAGTCAATAGAGAGCTTTTTGTGAACGCGGCATTGAATCTCTGGATTCCATAGACCACAAAGTTAGTTAGTTAATTAGTTAGCATTAAGTCTTAAATTATCGTATGATTGGCAGCCTGTTACAAAACCACGGCTTTGGACCCGCCTGAAGTACGAGCGAATTCGTATTAGAGCGAACTTACAGTTTGAGAACCACATTCTTAGACAGTAAAACAATTAATAGTTTCAAAAACATAACCAATTCTTTATATATATTTGAATATATTCTAAATTTATTTATAAGATTTAAAACATATTTACCGGAATTTTCCTTCAATCGATAGTTATTGTCTAGGAATTGGATTTCTATGTTTCTTTCCCAATCCCGATTTTCCTTCCTTTTACAATGTATTCGTGTTAGCTTTTTTTGTTTCTTTTTTTTTTCTGAATTCCTTGCTCAATAAGAAAAATCAATTGGTTATGTCGCTATGTGTCCGAGGGTCCAATAACAACACGGACAAGTCCTAGTTTTATTTTTTTACTTTTTTTTTTAGATCAACAAGGAGTCGTACCTATAAACTATAGAGAGCAGAATAACTTCATCTAATAGATTCATTTTTTCCGATCTTCTTTTGTCTTTTACTTGCAAAGAAAGTCGCCAGAGGGCAGAGTAGTAGAACTGGATTAAAACACAAGAGAATCGTAGAGGTTTTTTGCAATTGAAACTTGGCAGAATGTAAAGTTGGATTAAGGTCATCGGACGGACTAGCTCTGACCAATAAAAATATCTCACCACCGAAGAAGATACTGTTTTCTCGGTAGCAAAAAAAAAAAAAAAAAACAATACTTTTTTCTTTCAGTTAGTTTCATTTTGTTATACTACACAATTTAACTTTTTATGTTATGTAATCAGGATACAACAGAATATTGTCTGCGTCCGCTGAACAGTGGCACTGTTGCAAAATATTTTTTTTTATTTTTATTAAAATGGCGTTAGTTCAAAAATCTTACGAGGGAACCATCAATCTACAGGAGGAAAAAAAATATTCTGCACACTAATAGCGCAACAAAACTCAAGTACTACATTTTTTTTACATAGATTTTTTAAGATTTCTAATAACTAAAAAGAAATAATACAATATAACTTAATGTTATGTGTTATTATTTTATGGTATACTTTTATAACCAATAATGAATTCTGTTACATAAATATAACCTGTAAAGCTATGAATGGCAAATCTACTCCAGAAAAGATGTCTGTTTAATTTTCAACGTTATTTCTAGTTCTGAAGAGACCGAATTCACTCGGTCGCCGACAAATCTGTGGTAATATTTACTATCTGAACATGTCTCCAATTAGAGCATCTCTCTTATTATTCAGACAGTAATACACATTTAAAATCTACCATTTTATATAATCATCATCCAGTGGCGGATCCAGGGGACGATCGGGGCGATCATCCCCCCTCCCCTCCCGCAGAGGAGGAAACTTATTTGTTTATATATAAATAAAACCCATCCCAGAGTTTGGACCTCTTAAAAATAGCTTTAAGTAGCAGCATTCCAAATCACTGCCCCCTCCAGAAGTCTGTCCTGAATCCGCCCCTGTCATCATCATTATCATAGTTATTTTCCCATTATTGGGAGCTCACTTGCTGCAACCGAGAGGCTTCCATGCTCCCAGTCTTCCTCTAACATCTTCGTCTTCACATACCGGTACGATTTCTCTGCTTTGATATTGTCCATTAATTGTAGTTTCCTTCGTCCCCTCCCTCTCTTTCCTGCCATCATACCCTCTAAAACGTCCCTCATGATATATTTCCTTCTTAGTCAATGTCCCAACCAGTTTCTCTTCGATTTCTTAATAATATCTAAAATTGTTCTTTTTTCCCTAACTATTTCTGATACCTTCTTATTCGTTTTCTGCTTGGCCCAGCTAATTCTTTCCATTCTTCTCCACACCCACATTTCGAAAACTTCTAGTCGTTTTTCATCATTTTTACGTAATGTCCATATTTCTGACCTATACAGCACAATAATCCACACGAAGTACTTCAGTCATTTTCTCAACTCTTTCTTCAAGGTCTCACAAAATAGCATCTTCTTTTTCCTAAAGGCTTTTTTTGCCATTCCTATTCTTGGTTTTATTTCACGTTCACACTTCATGTCACCACTAATAATACTACCCAGGCATCGAAAACTATTCCAGGTAGTCACCTATTCTATTTTCTCCCCTCCTACTCTTATATTTGACACCGACCTCTTCGTTCCAATCACAATGTTTTTTTGTCTTTCTAACATTTCTTTTCATTCCATATTCTTCACAGTCTATCTCAAGTTTTCTCTTCAGATTCTGCATAAAGCACCATTTTCTATAAAGTGTGAGATATATATATATATATACTCACCAGCCAATTCATTATAACCACCCGCTTCTTTTTGAACAAAGTTGTTGGCCGGACGTAAGAGTCAATGACATGACATAGCCGCTCTTCAGACGGTGACAGGGATCTCACTCAATAACTCATAATGGTGCTTGTGGGTAGAATTGGGAAGACCGGTGATATATCAAAGTTTGATAGGGACCATATTATGATGGCCGGACTGCTGAGAAAGAGCACCTCGGAAACAGCGTGATTTATCTTGTGTACGTCAGCTGTTGTGGTTAGTGTCTACCAAAGGAGGGAAAATAATGGTGAAATCAACATCAAATGACAAGGCGTGGGACGACAACACCCTTACTAAAGATGTTTTACCATCATTGACTGCGAGCTTCGTAAAACAGGACGGGGCGCAAACTATGGCACAATTAAGGGTCTTCACTACAGCGAAATTAAACTACCGCTAATTTTAGAGTTTTTCTGCAATATCTTCAAAACAAATAAAGAATATTGGAAAAGCAGAAACGTAGTGAACTAGACAATACGATTTTGCATGTGATACCGTTATCACAATTCACCTATCTGTTTTTGGTATACCGCTATTTACAGAACCCGCAAAAAAATTCTAAATCTATCTTCAGTTCCAAATCGAAAATAGATAGGTGAGTTATGATAACGGTATCACATGCAAAATCGTATTATCTAGTTCACTACGTTTCTGCTTTTCGAATATTTTTATTTATTTTGAAGATATTGCTGAAAAACTCTAAAATTAGCGGAAGTTTAATTTCGCTGTAGTGAAGACCCTTAACAGCAGACTTCAACAGTGAATAAAACAGGAGTGTGTCTAAGCACATACCTCAGCGTAGACGGTTAAATATGGGCCTCCGCAGCTGAAACGTTAACTGCACGGTATCATCGATAACGACTGGAAGGGCACATGCCCATTGTCATTAGATATTACTGGAAACTGGAAAGCAATATCTCTTCCTTGTTACTTCTTCCTCCATGCTAATAAATGGGAAGAAAATTCCCTCCTCAATGCTCCAGCCGAGTTATTTTCTATGTTTATTTATAGTTTTCTAAGTGGTAGCCCTACAACACATCTTTAAATTTGAGTTTTCTAACTCATAACTTTTTAATTTAAATTTTCTAAATAGTAGCCTTATATAATTCTCTTTGAACTTGATATCTTTAAAGAAATGCATTCCTAAAACGCTCTTTTTCCTTTAGGATTCCAATACCGAATCGGTTATCCAGAACAGCAAATCGAATACATTTTTTTTTCAATTTAAAGTGTCTAAACCTAGATTATCAAAGATAAAGAATTGGTGCTTTTTATGTCTGTTATTGGCAACACTGAAAACAAAATTGTAATTAAATTGCCAAACATCAATGTAAAATCATTTACCCTTCATGTTGTAAGTTGATATACATTTCCTTAGATTAAATTACCAAATTTTACTGTTTTTTACAAGTTTACAGTAAATTTATAAGAAAATATGATATTTTTATTGAAGAAATGTAATTTTATACCGTTTCATATTAGTCATTTTACTTTATAGGTGTAAATTGATTTACATAGAGGAGTGGCAAACACATTGCCGCCTGTTTTTTGTAAATTTACCCATGAAAATTTTTACAGTGAACTACGTTAACAAATCGAAATTCAATTTCAACGATGTTTTATCTGGTTGTTCCTTACAATTCCCGAAATACCATATCAAAATGACGTAATGTATATAAGATTTCGCTTTCAGATTAGTATTGATTCTATATTTAATATTTTTGTATAGTACTAATTGTTGGAAACATATTTTAATCCTTGATTTAATATTGTATTATTTATTTCCAGGGGCAGAGGTGACGTCATTCACCGCTAGACACCACCAAAGATGGAGAACACGAGCGCCATCTCGGCTGGAAGCAGTGTTTTCTCAACAGCAAGTGATGTGACTTCTCTAGTCCGGAGCTTCACCTCGCATACATTACACACTCTCCACTCCGCTGCTATCGACGTGACGTCATCAGCGCTAGCGGACAGCACAGCCGCTTCCTCAGCGGTTGTGGGCTCAACGTCACCGCTGGGCTCTGTTGGAACATTTGCAGCGCTGGGGACACCAGCAGCGCTCGGATCGACGTATAGTAATGAAACTGGTGCCGGTGGACCTGAAAGTAGTGCTAGTGAAGTGAACGTTACATATTTTAACGAAACGGATGCGCAGTTTTTCAACGCATCCATCAATGGGACGCTTGCAAAGTTTTGTAACGAGTGGGAAGCCGCTCAACACAACCTGTTCCAGACTGCCAATTTATTTTTCGCTGCGGCCTTTCTAGTTCCAAGAACATTTAAGCAAAGTGTTCTTTTATTGCGAGCGCTTCTATGCACTGGGTTTTTTCTCGCTATGTTGTGGGCTGGACTATATGTTTGTGCGCCAGATATTTTCGCCTGGAATCTCACATTGGTGCTTATTAATGCAGGACATACTGTTTTCCTCACAGTTCGTTTTCTGCCACCGAGACTGTCCGACGAACTCTCCGAAGTTTACATAAAGATGTTCAAGCCACTTAAAGTTACTAAGAAACATTTTAAAGAACTTAGCAAGGAGGCTGAAATTCTCCAGCTGGAACCTGGAGAAACGTACGCCGTAGAGGAGATTACGCCGTCCGATGAAAGGTTATCCATTCTATTGAAAGGAAAGTAAGTAGGCATGCCATTCCTTTTCTATTTCAATTGACTAATAATAGTAATAATACCTATAAAAAATGTTACAAATGTGTTATTACATTGTACTACATATGTTATGTAACGGAAAGGTATAAATAACCAACCTTACATATTTCTTGAATCTTGAACAGAAAAAGTTAGAATTTAAGTGCGAAATTTATTCTTGGTTTTAGGGGACGTGCAAACTCTTTAAAATTCATTATATCCGCCACAACCAGAGTAGTATGCCCCGAACTACATACAGCCGAACCAGCAAAAAGTTTTGAGAGGTCAAAAGTCAAGGATCTTGGCCGTGATCAATGACCTAAGGGTACCTAGGACCATCCCTCTATATTTTGGCTGGGGCACCTTGACCCATCCTATAAATTTTGGCATGGATAAGTAGGACCAGCACCCTTAGGGTCCTAGGCTACCATACCAAATTTTTAAATTTGGCAATTTCCAAAATTTAAGGGGTGGTCCTGCGTACCCTGCCAAAATTTAGAAGGTGGTCAAGGCGCCCCTGCCAAAATATAGAGGGGCTGATTCTAGGTAACCCTAGGTCATTGACCCCTGGCCAAGGTCCTTGACCTTTGACTTCTCAAAATTTTTTGCTGACTCGGCTGCATATACCTAGATAGTTCGGGGCATACTACAATCAGCAGCATAGTTTCAAATTTTGGTTGAAAGGTGGGGACAAAAAAAAAACCTTCTGATGTAAGAATATTATTATTGTTATAGTATCACCATATTGAATAAATTTAAATGGATGTCAAACTGAGGGAGTGGCATTTCTTCCCCTCCACCACCAACAACTTGAACTCACAAATTTCGCTCCTTCCCACAATAGCAAAACAGTTGAGTTCAGAATTAATGAGCCAAAGGTTTATTTGAAATTTCAACAGTAATATTGGAGAAAATTGAGAGAAAATACTACGTTTCAGGCATCAAATTAGAATCATAAGTATGGCACATCATATAGAACACCTCTGTCAGAGTAAAAATGGTAATAGTCACAGCAAGGAGTACTGGACATCACCCGGTAACTTACCACTATTTTGGCCTTGCATTTGCTTGATTCAGCTCGGATTGCGTCTTATATAGGGTGTTTCAAAACAACACTGACAACGTTTGGGAGATGATTCCAGGCACCAAGATAAGACAAAAAGTATAGACCAACCTGGGTACACAAATACTTCCTTTCGAAGTTATAGGCTGCCGAAAAACATGAAAAATTGAACTTTAAAGGTCCATAGCTCCAAAACTATGGGACGTACCGTAGTCGGGTCAAGACTTCACTTAGGAACTAACATGTTCGCTAACCAAAAATACATATTTTTTATAGAGGGAGTTTGACTAGATTCATATTATTTGAAGTAGCCTACTCACCAACTACCTCAGTAAAAATTGTTGCTGAAGTACCGCAGGATTCTGAAACTTGGATATTTGGATAGGGTACATATTAGTTCCTAAGTGAAGTCTTGACCCGACTACGGTACGTCCCATAGTTTTGGAGCTTTGGACCTTTAAAGTTCATTTTTTCATGTTTTCAGCAGCCTATAACTCTGAAAGGAAGCATTTGTGTACCCAGGTTGGTCTATACTTTTTGTCTTATCTTGGTGTCAGGAATCACCTCCCAAAAGTTGTTGGTGTTGTTTTGAAACACCATATATATATATATATATATATATATATATATATATATATATATATATATATATATATATATATATATATATATATATATATATATATGTATGGGGTGTTCTAAAAATGGCGCCCATGAATAACAGCGCTATTCTTCTGGTTAAAATAAAGCAAAAATGTATATAATGATTTACCTTCAGGGGTCTCCTTCAGTAGCTATAGGAAATCAAAATTTTCACTATCTAGCAACGTCGTAGATTAATTTGAAACCATTAGCATTGCACTACGAATCCACCAAGCAGTTTCATCGATTATTACGATAATAGGTGACGCTAGTGTCGTCTTTCAACTTACTGCCATCTGGAAATATTTGATGTAAATATTTGATGGATTGGTAGATGTCCTCCGTGGTTCTTTATCTACGATGTTGCCACATAGTGCAATTTGCGTCTCCAAACGAGGACCCAGACGAAAGGCATAAAATTGTATATATATATATATATATATATATATATATATATATATATATATATATATATATATATAATCATAGGAAATGTTTGTCATGGACAGCAATACATGCATGACAACGCCGGGTCATGGATTGACCAAGCCGTTTGAAGATACTTGGGTCATGCACAGGACGATTGGCCGTGTCTATTTTGTTTTATGAGCGAAAGAAATGTGTATCCTCCCTTTTTTAAATCGCTCAAGTTTTTCGCCCATAAAAAAAATTGACACTGTATCGTCCTGGGGTTTCGAAATATTGATACATCGAATCGATATCCTGGGGTTCGCTACACAGAACATTTTTATTTTTTTGTATGGTTGTGTTATCAAAGTCACTACATATATATGACTCTTCTGATTTACGAATATATTTATCTCATTCTTTATGCTACTAAAGATATGGCACATTGACTTGATCCCTAGTCTTCCGTTGTAAGCGCAAGCTATCGGCTGAAGGAATTCCACTCGCTTTCTCTCGGTTAGCAACAGCTGAACCCTTATTGGCTCAACGCGTGGGTGGGTGAGGGTGTGAGCTTTAGTTCGCATTTTTGCCACGGCTCAAGACATTGTGGCAGCACAATAACATCCAGTAAGAAAACTAATCAGTTCTCCATAAGTTTTCTTTTAGTATAATTTATATCGACTAAAGAGTTCAGTATCTTTCTTGTACTGCGCTGAATACCGTGCCAGAGAAATGAGTTCGATCCCAGATGACAGCCTAAACAATTGTTCCCTAGCGAAACTCTTCGTTATCTTCCAATACATCATTTTACTAACAGTATTGTACAGCCATCTCAAATAGCCTACAAAAACAAATCTGCTACTCGCTCGTCTGAATTAATGTTCCTCAAACCAACGCGTACTTCTCATTACTCCTACATGTTATGCAACCCGCAATAACTTTTATCGAACTCCTGACAGATTTTCATGAGAGTAATGCAGCTGAATTACGTAGATCGTGCCAATATTTTGCACGCAAATAATAACAAACGAAGGAGGAGAACTTATGCCTCTCCCTTCCCGGTAATGTTTCCATAGGGATGACCTCGGGTCTTGGCTTTTCTCACAGGGTTAATTGCTATTATTATGGCTGCGACACGTTTCACCTTCACATGAATCATTTTAGGTAGGAAACAGCTGTTCTACAAATAATATACAATCAGCCAACACATTTATTTGTTGCTTATAGATCTTAGTTAGATAATCACGTTCGCATTTATACTTCTTTTAAATGGGATACAACACTCTTTTTTATGTTCTGTGGTTATTTTTGTGTGAAGTGATGAATACCGCATGTTTTGACCAAAAGAAAATCTTGAGTGGACTATTAAAATGTCATTATTATACACGCTTATTAACATCATGCAACGTGACATGTCATGGACTCCTTTGTGGTTAGCGTTTCTTTGATACACGAGATCCCGGTTTCGATTCCCGGTGGAAGAGCATTCTTGAATGCATTGCGATCGTTTGGATTTCACTTTAAACGTAGATCAACATCTCGTACAACCTTGGTGCTGAAAAGAGCCATCGTTGGAGATTTACAGAAAGTTGCTGAAAACTGTTAATTTCCTTGTATTGAGTCACTATAATGGTTGGTGCTAACTGTTAATTACTGGGTATTGATTCAATATGACTGGCATTAGCTGCTAATTCCCTGGTGTTGACTCACTGCAATAAATGGTATTAGTTGTTAATTCCTTTGTACTGACTCAGTATAATGGTTAGCATTACTGTTAATTCCTTGGTGTTGACTCACTATAATGGATGGTGTTAGCTGTTAAGTCCTTAATATTGACTCACTATAATGATTGGCATTAACCCTTTCCGAATCCTGGCTTTTTGGGCTATTTTTTAGACTTTCAGTCAAGCAGCTACTGCATCGTCACTATTTATCCTAGGATCATGGTTCATACCTCATTCTCTTTAGAATAGAGCTGGCTTTCAAATGGTATCACTTGCATGCCCATACCATATACCAGGAGAGGGAAAATTGATGTCGAAGGGAAAATTTTGAGGGGGAATTTTTTGTCCAACTTTGGGCCCCCCCTGTTTGAACGTAGAGACCTCCAAAAAATCTGATAAATAGTACTTGGTAAACTAAATGCGTGTACCAAATTTCAAGTTTCTATCTTGAATAGTAAGGGCGGGAGAAATTTTATCAGGAATTCCCACAATGCCCAAAATTACCGCAAAGCACCATGATCTCAGGAAAAAATTTCCTGAGACATCCCTAATTACCCTAGGGTCATGTTTCGCCCATCATTCTCTTCAGAATAGAACTGCCTTTCATACGGTATGACTCACGTGTCTTTATCATGTATGTAAGGCGGGAAAATCCCGAAGAAAGTGATTTTTTGGTCTAAAAATCCCTTTTTCCAACTTTTGCCCTTCTGGACCTTCCCTGTTTTACGCAGAAATCGGAAAAAATCTGGTAAATACTACTCCGTGGACTGAATGTTTGTGCGAAATTTGAATCTTCTACGTGAAAAAATAGGCCCGCCAAAAAAAATGAACCGACCATGCTCCATTTTTACCCTATACAGAAGTATATTTTGATAAAATTTCACTGAGACGGCCCTAATTACCCTAGAATAATAATTCGACCGCCATTCTCTTCAGAATGGAACTGCCTTTCAGACGGTATGATTCACGTGTCTCCATCATGTATGTTTGGCGGAAAAATCATGAAAAACGGGATTTTTGGGTCTAAAAATCCCTTTTTTCAACTTTTTCCCCTCTGGACCCCCATGTTTCAATGCAGAGATCTGAAAAAATCTGATAAATATTACTAGGGGGGTTGAATGTTTATGCAAAATTTCAATCTTTTAGGTGCAAAAGTAAGCCCGCAAAAAAAAAAAAAATTCACCGACCTTGTCCCATTTTTCCCTATATAGAAGTATATTTTTAAAAAATTCCCTGAGACATCCCTAATTACCCTAGGATAATAATTCGTCCGTCAGTCTCTTCATAATGGAACTGCCTTTCAGACGGTATGACTCACGTGTCCCCATCATGTATGTGAGGCGGGAAAATGACGAAAAAAGGGATTTTTGGAGTAAAAGTATCCCTTTTTTAACCCTTTGCCCCTCTGGTTCCCCCCCTGTTTTAACACTGACATCAAAACAAAAAATCTGGTAAATACTACTCGGTGGACTGAATGTTTGTGCAAAATTTCAATCTTCTACGTGAAAAAATAAGCCCGCCAAAAAATAATGAACATAGGCTTCATAAGGGAAAATTTATATTTCAAAATTATGACGTCATCACCTCCTATGTCTGGACGCAGGACGGTCTGAAACCATACGTAATATCTTCTACAATGTCTCTGGACTTGAAAGACAAAAAAAACCGGACGAAAAAGCTCAAATAGAAGAGAAATAACGCAATGTAGCATGAAAAACGCGTATGGTACAAAATGTACCATAGGATCCCCAAAGGGTTAACTGCTAATTCTTTGGTATTCACTCACTATAATGATTGGCATTAGCTGTTAATTACTTGGTGAGGACTCACTATAATGGAGTCTATAATATTGGGCGTTAAAGTTAATTCCTTCGTATTGACTCACTATAATGGTTGACGTTGTTAACTCCTTAGAATGGATTCACTATAATGGTTTGCGTTAGCTATTAATTCCCTCGTATTGACTCACTATAACGTTTGGTGTTAGCTGTTAAATCGCTGGTATTGACTCACTATAATGGTTGGCATAAGCTATTAATTCCCTCGTATTGACTCACTATATTGGCGTTATCTATTAATTGGCTGGTATTGACTTACTATAATGGTTTGTGTTAGCTGTTAGTTGTTTGATATTGGCTCACTATAATGATTGACGTCAGCTGTTAATTACCTGGTATTGACTCACTAGAATTGTTGGCATTGACTGTTAATTCCATGGCATTGACTAACTATAATGGTTGGTGTTAGCTGTTAATTCCGTGATATTGACTTACTATATTGGTTGGCATTAGCTGTTAATTCCTTGGTGTTAACTCATTATAATGGATGGTGTTAGTTGTTAATTCCTTTGCATTGATTCATTATAATGGGTTTCGTTACCTGTTAACTCCCTAGTATAGATTCTCTTAGCTGTTAATTTCCTGGTAATGACTCACTATAATGTTTGGCATTAGCTGTTAATTTCCTGATATTGATTCACTATTACGGCTAGCAGAAGGTTCTGAATGCACAAGGTCCTGGGTTTCATTCCTGGACGTTGAGTATTGAACTCGCCAGAGTGGTTCAGGTCCCACGTTTAACTATAGGTGTCGTCCTTCGCTGTTGACAAAGAACATAAATACAAATCGATCCACCAAGCATTCTTCGTGGTAAAGAAAGTCCGGCTTCCGATTCCTACTGGAAGTTCATGTTGTTCGAATCTCACAAACTTGAAGTAGTAAAGGTCGGTTCACGTTAGGTTCCTCTACCGCTGGATGAAGAGGAGATGGTCTCCCAGATAAGAAGAAAGCTTTTCCAGGACAAGAATAGTGAAGTCTGTCCATCATCCATTTTGCTCTCAAGAGCTAATCCTCCAGTGACCTCTGGCGTTAGTCCGGTTTCAAAACTTATCGATTCATTGCGAGGTCAGTCTAAAAGTGTCCTCTGTACGACACAAAAGGACTTCTCTGACCTTTTCATAGTGAGATATAAAGATTGTAATGGTGTGTCGAGGTAGAGGGAAATTACGTTGAAAAATGACAGAAGGGTCTCACCCAAGCACTGAACATGTCCGGAGTTATATGTAAAATCAGTGCTTTTAAAAATTTTAAATTCCCAAACGGGGAAACGACTCAGAAACGTGCCATGTTTTTGTCAACATCATAAACTGTGATATGACAAATTTCCAAATGAGAAATACGTTCACAACAACATCGTAAACATCGGCATGTGTTTTCATATTACAGGTCTGATTCCACAAAGTTATATGATGTAACTCTCAACTAACATATTTGTAACGTAATATATTAGATTAGCTTGATGCAAATTTTCTTAGTAGAAAAAAGTAATAAAACGCATTATGGAAGGTACGAGTAAGTTTGAGGGGAGAAATATAATACTGGAGATAATGAGAAAGATTAAAAAGAAGCTGGTAGGAACAGTCATTATTTGAGAAAAAATGTCTTATTAAGGATGTGATTGAAAGTATGGTAGAAGGTAAGAGTTAGTATTGGAGGAAAGCATAACATTACTAGAGATAACTAATCAAAGGAAAAGAAAGTACTTAGACATTATTTGAGAAGAAATTGTCTTATTAGGGATGTGATAGAAGGAATGGTAGAAGGTAAGAGTAAGTGTTGGAGGTAAATAACATTATTGGAAATAATTATTAAGAAGGAAAAGAAAGTAGTTAGGACATTATTTAAGAAGAAATTATTAAGAATGTGATTGAAAGTATGGTAGAAGGTAAGAGTAAGGTTAGAGGAGAAAAATATTACTGGAGATAATAAATAAGAAGAAAACAAAGTACTTAAGACATTATTTGAAAAGAAATTGTGTTATTAGGGATGTGATAGAAGGAATGGTAGAAGGTAAGAGTAAGAGTTGAAGGAGAGAATAACATTATTAGAGGTAATTAATAAGAGGAAAGGAAAGCACTTAAGACATTATTTGAGAAGAAATTGTTATTAGAGATGTAGTAGAAGGAATGGTAGAAGATAAGAGTAAGGATTGGAGGAGAGAATAACATTACTGAAGATAATTAATAAGAGGAAAAGAAAGTAGTTAGGACATTATTTGAGAAGAAATTGTATTATTAGTCTTCTGATAGAAGGAATGGTAAAAGGTAAGAGTATGCATTGGAGGAAAGAATAACATTACTGGTGATAAATAATAAAAGGGAAAGAAAGTACTTAGACATTATTTGGGAGGAAATTGTGTTATTAGGGTTGTGATAGAACGAATAGTAGAAGGTAAGAATAAGTATTGGAGGAGAGGAGGACAGTACTGGAGATAGTTAGAAAGAGGAAAAGAAACTGGATGAGGACATTATTTGGCAATTATTTCATTGGGAATATGATAGATTGTGTGTTAGAAGATAATCAATGAAGAGAAAGAGTAAAATTTAAAGACGATATTAAATAGAACAAGTTTTACAACAAAACTAAGAGACTAGTGGAAGACAGTATTGCATGAGAGCTCTTAACATGCTTCAAGTGTTCTTCCAACGATGACAAAATAAGGCTACTGGTGATAATGATGGCCCTTTATCTGGGATATTAAGAAGCCCAAGGTTATTCTACATTCACAGAGGTAGAAGACCTTAATAAAAAAATGTTTGAGTACGACAAATGTCAGATTCTATGACGCGATGATCGTTAACATGTACGAAGTGACATATGTCAACAAGATGCTGCATGATATGACATATTTGTTCACGCACGTAATGTGATATTTGACTACACAGCAACGCGTTTTTGGCATGTGTATTTGGATGTTTAGACTCATTTGACTATATACGATAGACGGAAGTAAGCATGGAAGCAGTACGTGTTTCTGCTAGTACGTGTTTCACAAATACCTTTCTTTTTAACGTTTCTTAATAGGCACCTGTGTTTTGAAACGTGAGAGTAATACAGTGTATATAACTATTAAAGGAGTATAAAACTGTCCTGTGAAATGGCGTACGTAGAATTTCATGAAGGGAGTTCAAGGAATCAATCTTATATCCTGTTAGGAAAAGTGTGATTTTTGTATATATCTAGGTATATTTTAATACAGCAAATGCCCTATTATCCATAATATCTTGCTCAAAGATAGGATTCAGGCGTATACCCAGAACGTTTTGTTGGGAGAGGTCCAGGGTTTGGGAAATCCAATAATACCAGATACTATATTTATGTAGTATCGAGCGAGTATTATTTTCCAGCCGAAAAAAGGATAAGTAATTTTTAAGTACTGAGAACCATTTTCTCACGAAAAATGATAAAGCTAGATTGTTTTAATCAGAAAAGAAACGTACAGATGATAAGTAAGGTCAAATCTTTATCAAGTATTTCTCTGCTAGAGAAGTATAGTTTTATTAAGAAAGTATAGAAATGTATGTCGGATTACGAAGTTTTGGGAGGGTCTGGAACCATGTACCCTCGTGGGTGATTTCTGACAGGATTAAACCTCAACACCACCCTTGCGTACGTCACTGGTTCTGCAAATGACATGTTTGAATTAGAATCAGGAATTACGAATAACAACTCCATAGTAATTACCATCAATCATGATGTAATTACCATTATTTTAATTATGTAGTAACTTTTAGTATAATTTATTACTATACACCAAGGATCTTATAAAATGGAAGATCTGCCCATATATATCTTCATCCTATTAAATCAATGAAGCCAAAAAAACAACCGAGAATCGGCACGTCTGATTGGCTACTCTCGTTTATGCCATCGTCTGCTTGGCTACTTTCGTTTCCGCCATAATTGTTGGCTCAAAACATTGCGATTCTATTGGGCGGAGTGGGCAGAGTAAGGGTGGTGAAACTGTGACGTATGGCTTCAAGATTTTGTTGTAAGAGCAGATCCTCTATTTTATAAGATCCTTGCTATACACAGTCATTAGTGTTGAGATTTTCTCTCTTTAAGTAACGAACTAACAAACAAATGATTTTGAATATAAATTTATAAGTTTAATATTGTAGCATTTCTGTAGCCCGCCGTTTTTGTTTAAAGCACCATATGATTATTATTATTTTACATTTTCAATTAGAAAGTATTCTTTTTTGTTGTGTGATTGTAATATTGAGTCTTGTGGGGTGTATTTGGACAATATAATCTTAAATAGGTGCAAACTTATACGTAACAATAAATTTAAGAAATCCAGAAACAAAATAAAGTCTAAATTCCACGATCTCTTTGATATGAATACTCGACATGTGTAATTCAGGTCGTTCTCTATGAATGTTTTTCTTTGTCTAAAGCGTGTTTCCGAATGTAGAAGCGGGTTTTATCCTTCCTTTATCCTGGAAGAGAGCTGAAGAACTCCAACAAAATCCTAAGGCTTTTCACCATAATCCCTAGCACGCTGTCCTTACCACTTTTCTGTGTGAATTGCTTGGTAGTTCAAAGCTGGAATACCATAGCTAAGAGCATTTCTTTTGCTATGAGCGAAAGTATCTGTCTTAAAGAAGTTTTGTAGCTCAAACAATAATATAGTCACTAAGATATACAATAGTAATCCGTTATTTCGTTGTTATTTTTTTAAAAAAATGCTCGTAGAGTTATTCGTGGTTTAGTACGTGACTAATGTAAATTTGCTTTTTCTTTAAATTCTAATCTCTTATTTATGTTCTTCCACATAGTCCACTGATATCATATTCTGATAATCTTCACTAATCTATAGTTAGTACTAGCCTGAATTAATCACAATTAATTAATAAAAATGGAGGCAGAGAGAGACGAAAATTTAGCATCACCCTAAAACAAAAGCAGACTCCAGAAAACTCGAATTCGCTCAAGAGTTATCGAAACAAATTCACTTCATGAACAAATTCGACTGAGATAATCGTTTTATCTATCTGTTGCCAAAAAAAATAATTTAAAAATTCGATTCCGCTTAAGAGTTATCGTGTGCATGAACGGACAAACGTTACATGTTAAGATTTTAGCGGATTTTCTTCGTTAACAAACTCGACTGAAATAATAGTTTTATCTATCTGTTGCCAAAAGAAATTAAAAAAAAAATCGCTTTCATTCAAGAGTTATTGTGTCTACTAAGGGACAAACGTTACCTGTTAAGATGTTAACGTATTTACTTCCTTAACAAACTTGAATGAGATAATCGTTTTACCTATCTATTGTTAAAAAAGAATTTAAAAATTCACTTTCGTTCAAGAGTTATCGTGTCCACTAACGGACAAACGTTACCTGTTAAGATATTAACGGATTGATTTCGTTAAGAAACGCGACTGAGATAATTTATCCAAAAAAGAATTTAAAAATTCACTTCCGTTTAGGAATTATAGCATGACTAACAGACAAACGTTAATATTAAGATGTTAACGTATTTAATTCCTTCACAAACTTGAATGAGATAATTGTTTTATCTCTATCTATTGTTAAAAAAGAATCTTAAAATTCACTTTCGTTCAAGAGTTATCGTGTCCACTAACGGACAAACGTTACCTGTTAAGATATTAACGGATTGACATCATTAAGTAACGTGACTGAGATCATTATTTTAGCTATGTGCCAAAAAAAGAATTTTAAAAATCGATTCCGCTTAAGAGTTATCGTCTGCACTAACGGACAAATGTTGCCCATTTAGAAGGTAACGGATTCATTTCGTTAACAAACTCAACCGAGATAATCGCTCTAGCTTTTTATTGGCAGAAATTTTTTTTAAAAAAATAGGTCCTGTTTAGTAGTTATCGGATGGATGCACGTGCTAACATTACAATTATTACAATTTTATTAAAGCCATTCTATTTCAAATGTGCCCTTGCTGGCGCTGCTGTCGTTGTGTGTTTCCCCGTACCTTCCTCGAAAGAAGAGGGACAAGTTATTATGCCCGAGTTCCTTGAATGGTTGGATGCGGACAGGGTTGCCATATTGAATTACTTCACGGGCTTCGCTGTGCACTGCCTCCTTAGCCATTTTAAGTAGCCTACGTTCTTCACTCGCCAAGACCAAACGACTGAATGACAAGTTGGCAACCCAACCGAGGTCATGTACTTCTTTCCCTAAAGCAAATGGAAGGTTTCCTCCGTAAGAGGGCAGCAGGGGTAGAGAGGAAGTAGGTTTCACATATTTTCCTAGGGCACACTTGAAATGGCAAGGCTCTAGTTCCACTTGCGTGACCAAATAAGTCGCGGAGTAAGTGTCTGTGTAAATCTTACTACCTTCATTACACCCCTCATCAATAACGCTTTGTATGACATACGTATATAACTCACACAGTGACACAAAGCACATAAACGCGGTAACTTTATCCTGTGTCTGATCGCACCTAACAACACCCACTATGGAGTGACGAGGGCGGGCCTTATCAAAGAATTATATCGTATAGCGCCATTTGCGAGTTATAATTGAAACTTTATCGATCTGTTACACTCATAAGCGGAAGGTCAACATATAAGAACACGATTTCACACTAAAGGCCACCAATTAGGTGTTTACAGAAGCAATTAGAAAGATATAAATGATACGTACAATACATATAATATCTGTCTCTTTATTGTAAGAATATTAGATTTAAGAGCGAAGTGAATGGTGTAAGTCATATATACAGAGTGATCCAAACATGTGGTACAATTAACCTAATAAAATTGAAACGGTGTAGTAACTGTGATATAAAATTCCATAGGCATCTTACGAGAGAGGGAGAAAGTTATCTTGAGAGCCGCCATATTGAATTTCTTTATTGATAAAGAATTATTATTTGAAGCTATTTTTTTATGTTTAGTTCATAATTTCGTTATGAATTTAGATAGAACAAACATGGTATCCTACCCTATGATTCTCTTTAAAAAATGATAAATCAAACCAATATGGCGGTTTCAAAATGGCCGCTGAATTCCTGAATGATGTAAGTTATATATACAGAATGGTTCAAAAATGTGAAAATAACCAAATAAAATTAAAGCTGTGTAGAAAATGTGAAATAATAATGCATAGATATCTTCCGAGAGAGAAAATAAATTATCTTGAGAGCCGCCATATTGAATTTCATTATTGATAAGGAAAGTAGTATTTCAAAGTAATAATTGTGATGTTTAGTTTATAATTTTATTATGAATTTAGATCGAGCACAAATGCTATCCTATCCTATGATTCATTTTTTTAATGTTGACTCAAATCTAATATGACAGTTTTCAAGATCATCGCATGTTTTTAAGGGTTTTTAATTTGTAAAGGCATGTTTCAGCATTTAAAAAATGTCTTCCTTAGAAAGAAAAAATGAAATGAAATCTTTAAGTTTTACGTCCCACAGTTATGCCGGTTAGGCTAAAGGAGACGGTGATGATGAGAAATGAATGAAATGGTGGAATGAAGAAAGTGGGAGGAAACGGAAGAACCCCGAGAAAGCCCACGAGCACGGTGTTTGTCCACCTACAAAGTCCACACGTTTTTAGAAAGAGAGGAAAAAGGTGAAAAGAAAAACAGTAAGGGTTGCAGTTGTTATAATATAACCATATCTCGATATCCTTTATGATTAGATATGTAAAAAAAATCTAGTATTAGGAATATGAAACTTGGTATATAAACTACTTACTCTAAAACAACTAGACATATGCCACAGCGTTTCCTGAAATTACGCTCTTAACGAGAGAAGGAGGGGTTGATTTCGTTTCAGTTTAGCCCCCCCCTTTCAGTAATGAGGCTATGGGAGGAGGTGGACCTACAGCTTAAGGTGGGATCCGAACCACATGGGCTTCTACCGGTAATCGAACCCGGCGTCCCACGCCAAAGGCATGTGCGCTAACCACGAGGGCGTTCGAGAGAAGGAGGGGAATTTGTAATTCTTTCCCCAATGTATAAAAATGACCTTCAGTCTCATCATCAGGGAGAAACGGGTGATTCATTTGAAATTATCGAACACAGCACAAGCTGACATGGATTTTTGTAATTTCACTTTGATTGAAGTGGGTATTCTAAAGGGAAAAAGGCGTTTAAATTTTGCAAAGAATAATATCATACAGATATTCTTGACGTGTAGGGACGTACGCAGGTGGTGGGTCCTAGGGGTCCGGATCCCCCAAAAATTTCGACTTTTGTGTAAATTTAGAATAATTTTAGCGGCAATTTTAGGAATTTTAATATAAAATATCCGCATATTGAATTTGGACCCCTCCCGAAATAAATTCCTACGTACGCTACTGTTGCCGTGCAAGATAAAGACTGAAATATGAGGTGCGAGACCATAGGCCAAGCTGACGCTGGAATCAGGAGTCAAAATCTTCATCTAGCCGAAGATTAGTTTATTTATAAATACTTTCTGGGCATTACCTGCACATATAGCCTTAGCCCGTCACATGACGCCCCTCGACGAGCAAATTAGCTATCTGGGAAAGGGAAAAATAAGTAAGAAAGGAAGGTAGCGGCCTGATATCTGTATGCTAAGTACCATCCCAGCAGTTGCTTAATGTGAAACCGAGGAAAAACTTACTCGCACGGCTGGCTTGAAAAAGCTGTTACCCCACCGGGAATCGAATAATAATAATAATGAGTTTCGTTTCACAATGTAAAACTACGGAGGACTTCCCAGCTATGCGAATTCAGTATTTAAACTTGAATTAATGCTTACATCCATAATTGCAGGTTGCAACAGAAGAATGATATTAAAGATATTACCTACTCTTCGGGCGCTGAATTCATGTCGTAAAGCCATTACTCGCTGTCTCTTTCTGTTTCTGCTCTATAGAGATAAATATTGAAACCGCAAGTACTAATTGATGTCTGTCACTTCCCTGTTGCAATTGAGGAATAAAATCAAGGGTGAAACATATTCTTGCGGCGCTAGGTCTATCCTTCCCTAACCCCATACTCTTCTAACCTTGCATCGTTTGGTTTCGCCTCTCCCCGGCCATGAAGTCATTTTTGAAGGGGAAACAATTTCAAAGATGATGAAATGCTGATTTCTGGGGTCAAGTCTTGGCTTCTGGAACATTGGGCTTCTATAAAGGTAAAGAAGAAAGTTCTGTCGCTTTTTCACCCACCACCTTCCAACATCGATATGTCACCTAAGACGAACATGGAAGATCAAAAATAGTCCCGACAACTTTCTACCAACGTTCTGAAAGGCTATGGGTTCCATCGTTGTAGAACGTGGTGGGCCGTGAAACGAAGAAGGTAACAAGTGCATTTTGCACCTCTATTAGGGATTTAAACTGGCGTCCTCTAACGTGATTGTCCAAGGAATGGAAACAGGTGCTAATCGGATATGCAATGTCCGGAAAGTATGTCGGATGCAATAGTGTTCACATTCAAGGTGTGGTATGGTGTCAAGGGTCATTCAAGCCACGTGAGGCTTAGCGTTGTCCTGTAACAGGAGGACGCCTTTGCGATTCAGAACTGCTGGCTCCAGAGTTTTGAGCTTTTCTTAAAAGCAGTTCAACTGCTAACAGTACACAGTTGCATTGATGCTCTGACTAGCTGGTAGTAGTTTCCGATTCACGATGCCGCGAGCAATCCACCAAACATACAGTAGGACATTCTTCTTGTGCAGTGCTGGTTTCGGCTGTTTTGGAACAGGTTCATGAGATGCTAACCAATGATAACGGCGCCGTGTAGCTTCGTACAGGACCCACTTCTCATCACATGTCAACACCCTGATCAGAAATGGCTCCTTCCTCAGACGAGACAGCAAAGAAACACAGGTGTCTGCTCGCGTTACCTTCTGGTCCGAAGTCAAATCATGTGGGATCCATCGACTGAACTTGCAGTGCTTCTCAAGTTGATGGAGGTGCTGCCGAATATTTTCTCCACTCACCCTGAATTGTAATCCCGGGTCCTGACATGTCTGTCTACTGTTCACCTCAATTGCTGCCTGAAGATCTTTATTTTGTTCCTGTGTTGGTCTTCCGGCACGTGGTGCGTCTTCGAGAGTTTCGTCACCGTCCTTAAACTTGTTAAACCACCGATGCACTGTCCGAGTATTCACGACACCCGCACCAAAGTCCTGGCATATCTTCCGCCCCGCTGCAGTGGCGTTTGACCCCAGTTTGAACTCGTACAGCATACACGCCTTTATGACGCTCTGTGAAGGTCCCATGTTCACTCTATTCTTACGCAAGTTCACGGTGTACCTGAACTGTCACAATCAGGTAGTATGTTGGATACACATACACCAATAACTGACCTTCGTCTTATCTCCATTCGCATTCAACTCACAGTGCGAGGGCCAATTGTACACAGATCTCCACAAAAAGCGACAAAACTGTCTTGGTTACCTTTATACAGTCAAGATTTCTACAAGTGGATAAAGCAATGGTAAAAGTGTGTGGCCATTGGAGGTTTCTATATAGAGAATTAATGTCTACACCAAATTTCGTTCATTTCAGTCAGCGATAAGTGGGTTAGGAGAAATATTTAAGGAATACTTCTCGTTGATTATTTGGTTAGGAAATGAGATGAAATCTTTCATGTTAACGTCTCACGGTTATGCCCGTTAGGCTAAGGGAGACGGATGATTATGGCAAGCGAATGATTATGGTAGATTTAGTGAAATGAGAATGTTAGAGGAAACCGGAGTACCCAGAGAAAATCTACGGACACAATGTTATTCACCGCAAATTTAATTGGCCGGGAATCGAACCAAAGATCTCATGCACCAGAAGTAAGCTTTGTACTATTGAGCAACCGTGCCTCCAGGGGCGTCATTTAGGGGGGCAGGGAGGGGCATTCCCCCCCTGAGTTTGAGATTTATATAGATTTTATCAATAGAGTAGTAGTAAATGAGTGAAAAACGCGAAATTTTACTTATATCGAGGGGTTTTGACCCCCCCAAGCAAAATCTAAAATGACGCTCCTGCGTGCCTCCGATTATTTGGTCAGTTGAAATAGATTACCATGTTGGCTGGTTACTAATTGGGCAGACTGTACCATTCGAAATCCTAATTTTATTGACTAGACACAAAAAATGTCCGCTGATTATCTGTCTTGCTGCTTCAAATAAATTTCCGAAGTTTCTTTAAACATTTCTTTAAATATCATTAAAATTTTGGATAAATAACTCAGACTTTCTATCACACTTCTAAAAGAAGCATAACAATAAAAAAAAAGTATTTGTATCATAATAACCACATTTTATAATTTAAAAGAAAAGTTTAAAAAGTTCATAATCGTGGAAGGTTTCTGCAGATATTGGTTCTCGGAACTATATCACTTGACTGTGGCTTACTTAAACTGAGATTGCGAATATATATTTCTCCTTGTTCCATGCTGCGCACCGCAAGTACTAAAGTTTCCCAGATCCAATTCATGTCATTGGATACTTTGACCAATCGTAATTTTTCCGTCGGCAGAGGCATCGAAGCTGGGCCAGATCTTGTCTGTTGCAAAAGATATGGCTCTCCAATGGCTTGTCACTGCGACTGTATGTCCTCCATCTTTTTTTTTTTTTTTTTTTTTTTTTAAACTGTAACCTCAGGAGACTCGAAGTCCTCGTAGAGTTAGTTGCAGCAGGTCAAGATTTATTCACAGTCTATCTTAAACCATGTATCTCTTCTTCTACCCCAAATGAACTACTGTACTTATAAATTCAACACGAAAGGAAAAATTGTATGTATATCAAGTTCAGAACACGGTTCTCGTCTTCTCACATTCTTTCTCATTATAAAATAGAAACGGATTTATGAGAAGATCGCTAAGTGCACGCTCCAAATAATTATCTAATTGGTCTTTCCTATATAAACAAAAAAGTAATCTATTTATAATGAATGTTAAAGATAAATAGGGGAGAGTGGGGAAAGATGGGGTATTTAAGGGTTGATTACAAATAAATTTTCGTTTTTTAAAACATTGGAACCTACAGTAGTTTCCCGAGTATCCGGCTTGCGATTATCCGGTCTAGTTTTCTTTTATCGTAATTAAATGAGAAAGGCAAGGCGTTGCATTGGCAACATTGCCAAGGCATTGCAAACGGCAGTCTGCTACGATCCTCCTACGTGTCATGTGCAAAATGCAAGTTGTGACAGGAAAAGAGCAGCGTTCTGCTCCTTGTTCATTGTTTCGTCAGTGTGTCGTATAGCGGACTTCAATACAGTACGCTTGCAGCTGTTCCTAATTATAACTGTACAGTATTCGTAAATTGTTCTTGGGATATGCTTAATTTTCATAAAGAAATGAATAAGTTCACAGAACTTCGGCCTCTCCGGCTTTTTGTTATCTGGGCTGCACTTCCGCCACATTAGGCCAGATAATAGTATACATGTCGGTAATGGTATACATCAGAACCCCCTGATCTGCGTTTCTTCTGTGTTCTATTACCACTTCTACATGAAATACCATAAATTTTGTACGTAGTGCAATAGTAAGAAGTATCCATGTGCACAAGACATGCGATATGCGTTAAATTCCCCCCCCCTCACACACACATAGTAATAGATAAAGTACAAGGGCACTACACATGCAGATATAAAGTACAGGTACGTTCTTTTTTATTTTCGTATCAGTCAATAAGTAAATAAAAGTCGCTTTGTTACCCCCTTTGTAAGTTCGTACATACCCAATGAATAATCCCTAAAAGTATGAGCGTCCTGCTCCTTCGGGAACTGATGCAGCTTCATGTATACTATATCCCGGCAGTCTACTGTTATTTATTAGAACCGCTATGGCTCAGTAGTAGAGTGCTCACCTCTGGTGTGTGGGGTCCTTCGTTCGATCCCAGCTCGCGCCAAATGGGCCATATAGGTGAACATACGTGAGATTTCTTGGGCTCTCACGTTTTCTCTTAGTTTCTTCATTC
This sequence comes from Thermobia domestica, assembly GCF_964235325.1. Taxonomy (NCBI): domain Eukaryota; kingdom Metazoa; phylum Arthropoda; class Insecta; order Zygentoma; family Lepismatidae; genus Thermobia; species Thermobia domestica. The sequence goes on along the minus strand of NC_137458.1, from coordinate 297,769,747 downwards.
TATTATTTCTACTTCTTCTTCTTCTTCTTCTTCATCATCATCATTGTCTCTCTTAGTCTAGGACCATAATTGTGGGACGCTAAACTAAAAAAAAAAAACATTCTTCATTACTTGAAGAATCTTTATAATTATGTAACTGTGAGTCTTCTTTAATAATTGACGTAACAGGAACCTAACTATACAAGGTGGCCCAAAAGTAAGTATACACTGTCGTCCCGTATTTTATATCATTTCTTATTGTTATCAAATAGGTAAACCTAGTTTCTTTATTATTTGGTCGTAACGTATTTTTTACTTATAACTAAGCCCGGAACAGTCGAAGCAAATAAATCCATAAACTAGAATGTTATACTTGATCAATGCAGGGGTGTATATCTACTTTTGGGCGACCCTGTATTTAATCTTAATTGAAAATATAAAAATATGAAAATTGATTAGTCTTTATCTATTACTAAACATGAATGTAGTGATGTTTGTCCCTCAGATCTTCATAGACCGCTTGACTGATTTTAATTACTTTGGTACCTGACTTGGCCCTTACCTGGCTTAGGTAGGAATCGAGCGCCCCATGACGGAACAGCATGTTGTCATAATGAAAACTACCTACAAATGTGGTGAATGTCGTGAATTCTCGCCCGTACAGAAAACAGATGGCGATCATGAGCTTATTCGGCTCTTGTCTTGTCTTGTCGTAGACCATTACCGGTCAAATAGGTAGGTGCACCAGCTCGCTAGGCATGTGTGCTACGAATGCAAAATTGTCAGATGTGTACCTCACACGGAGGATTTATGATTCTGGAAAAAAAATGGATAAAATACAGGACACAATTGGGAAGAAAGAACACAATCGGAAAAAAGTCAAAGTCAGGAAAAGATCAAAATCAGGAAAGAAGTTCAGACAGTAAAAGAGGGCTGAGAGCCAAGTTGAACAGGGCAAAAAGTTAGAGGAAAATGGGAAGTGTAAAATGAAAAAAGAACAAAAAGTAGAAAAAAGAAGGGGATGTATGTACTTGTAAATGTAAAAGAAAATGTGGGTGTAGCGTAGGTGTATAGGAGATCCCACTCAACTCTCTTCCTCACAGAGCATCACCACACACGAGGCACTTGCCGTAACGGCCACTGTCGAACTCCATATTCGGATCTCCGTGACTACTAACCACCAAGACGACAGGTGAAAATCGTGTAACGTTCAGTGTTGCCAACTTAGTAGAACGGGAATGGTGGGAATTTCAAAAGTTGCATTCTTTGTGGGACATCCTTTATTACAAATGATAAGTTGAGTTGCACTTCTAATTTGAACTTGCAGGCAAACAAACTAACAATGGATCAAACCTTGAACTCACAAGTACTGTATTTTGTAAAGTATCTTTGTTAATGGTAATATCCATTGCAGAAAAATTAAATTTGGTAATGAATATTGAAATTATGGTGTGCAAGGAGTCCCCGGTTTGAATCCCAGTGGGAACACTCTGTTGAAAAAGTGTAACAGCTTTTTCAAGCTAACGGTCCTGAGCGATTTTTTTCCTGGATTTTTTTCATTCACACCAGGCAAATGCCGAGACGGTACCTAAATTGCAGATCCCAGGCAGTTTCCTTCCTTCCTCCCCTCCATTCCTTCCTTCCTTCCCACTTTTCCGGGTAATGTGCTTGCTAAGGGGCGTCATCGCTCATACGTGACGCCAACACATTTCTTTATTTAACTAAAGATAAGATCAAACTGCAAAATAGATAGATAAATAAATAAATACATGTATGGTCATAGTCAGGAAGAGCATAAACTCCACCTGTACGTTTTATTGGAACTAACATTTTTGTATGCATTGATTTATTTATTATTTTAAAAAGTGTTAAAAGTGCATATTTTCCTATCCGTGTGTGTGTTAGTAATGGAAATTAGTTTTTGTGCTTACAAAGCAAGAAAAATTGCAGTAAAAACTTTCTTATTGCACGTTTTGCTAAAGAAAAAGAAGTCATTTTGCAGAGTAGACAAAAAATTGGAACTTTCTCATATAAGACTTGGTACCACTTTATCACTATTTTTAACAGTATCAGCATTTCTTTTTATCACACGGGGAAATTGATTCCAATTGTTTTATTTCACCTTTTTGTTTGTAACTGCAAGAAGTACAATTGATTCATCTGAAGTAAATTTTAGGAACACAGCCAAAAACTAGAAGATAACTAAATACTGCGGAAGATGAATGACGTAACTCAAAGAAAAAATAATAATTTAGTTGTTTTAAAACACGTTCCAAAAATATGGGTTTCTTAAAACGTTTAACTATTTCTTTTTTATATAGTTACCGATACTATATTATTTATAGCAGTGGCGGCGCTAGACTCGTAATAGCAGGGGGCAAGAGAGGAGGCAAGGAAAATTTTGGGGAGGCGAGGCGAGCACACTCGTTTTACTTTTATTATTATTATTATTATTATTATTATTATTATTATTATTATTATTATTATTATTATTATTATTATTATTATTATTATTATTATTATTATTATTATTATTTAAATCTGAACTTTTACCAATCCAATTTATTTCTGACTGCACAGCTTTCTGCTTGTGGATAGCAAATGACCATAAGTCGTTTCTGGATACACTTTAATATAAGCACAACACAGGAATATAAACTTACAACAAATATTGAAAGAAGCATGTCACACAAATACAGTAAAGTGCATTGTAAACGTTAGAAGCACGTATTCCTACAGCCTACGTGCTATAAAAATGTGCTATGTCCAAAATGATTATCACATATCTATAAATATGTTATTCTAGTAACACAACTTGTTTTGATAATGATTTGCCCCGGTATTTCTTATACTGTTAGTATGGTATAATTAACAAAGACGTATATGTGATAAATCTCATGTGAAAAGAGCGGCAAATAAGAATAATATAAGGAAAAAACCTTTCTTGTCCATTTAGCAACATTTTGTTTTACTCATTCTAATTTTCGTATTTATAATTGTTTTTCTATGAAATTTACCACAAATATATATTTTCCGATTATACACATAGTAACAGTATTAAAGTACAATGCAAAATGTTTATCAAATTATATTCCCACAACAAGACAGTTATAGATATACGAGAATCATTTTGGGCATGACTGTAGTCAGGCACGTAGCCAGGGAGAGGGGGTCCGGGGGGTTCAGACCCCCCTTCGAGACCAGAATTGAAAAAATTAAGGAAGGATGAAACAAAATGAAATTAGAAAAAGAAGGATTGCGTTAAAAAAATAATAATCTGGAACCTTTTGGTTACTCTTTCTTATGAGGAGATTTGTATTACTTGCAATACATGGTGGCAAGGTAAGCGAGATATCCTGGAAAAGTCAGGGAATTTGAAATTTCTAGAAAAGTTACGGAATTCTCAGAATTTCTGCTACTAGTCAGGGAGATTTCAAGCTTCCAAAAGTATAGTACCATTGTGTAACAGCGTAGACATTTTTTATCATAATTTTTCGACATCGCATCCTTGCAGTATCTAACATGTTATTCCAAAAACAATTTTCTAAAACAAAAACAAACAAAAACAATCTGGAACAAAATGAAATGAAATCTTTAAGTTTTACGTCCCACGCTTATGCCGGTTAGGCTAAAGGAGACGGTGATAATGAGAGATGAGTGAAAATGGTGGAATGAAGAAAGTGGGAGGAAACGGGAGAACCCCGAGAAAACCCACGAGCACGATGTTTGTCCACCACAAAGTTCACTTGGCGGGGGCTGGGATCGAACCCGGGACCCCAAGCACCAGAGGTGAACGCTCTACCACTGAGCCACCGCGCCCCCCAATCTGGAACAGACAGTGGTTGACGGAATAATAAAAACAAAAATTTATGTCGAAAGAAAGTTCTGTTAACATTTGATTCAACAGAGAAAGGAACGCAGATATTGTAAAATATTTTACAAGACATTATTGAGTATGTATTTTCTATAATAGTGAATATACGTATACTTTTTATAATAGTTGGGGTCATAATGAAAGGAAAATTGTTATATTTGAATGAACAGAGGAAGGACGTAAATGTTGTAAAATCTCTTTCAACACTTTTTTTTTAATTATTATTGTTTTACTCGAGATTTATTCATAGTTTCTTATTAAAATACTAACCAACATATCCTCATTTTATTGTCCTAACAAACCAATATATGTTGATAGTAAAGTAGTTTAGATTGATCGTGCTCCTGGGTATTCAGAATTTAATGTCACTCCCCCCCTCCCCCCGTTACGAAATCCTGGCTAAAAGAACCAATATATGTTCCAGTAAAATAGTTTAGAATGATCGAGACCCTGGTGTGATGACCACAGTACTTCATGTCACGGACCCCCCCCCCCTTTCACGAAATCCTGGCTACGTGCCTGCTGTAGTTGAAACATGAAATATTATATATGAATTTTATAAAGGCATGTAACAGTATTATAAAAGCAATTACATGTAAAGAAACATTAATGCACACTACTGTGAGAGTTTTCAGTTTTTATGTAAGGTTCAGTTCATTGTAATGGCAAATATAAAAACACATAACATATCTTACAAAACTCTAATGGAACTTATCTACAACAAAATTCTTCTGTTTTTATGTACAGCAGCGAATTCTTTTGCGAGTTTTTTTGCAAGTCCAGAACTTTAGAAATTCGTTTTTCAATTGAAAGAACACTAAATGAACTTAGCTTAATATCACCAATCGTGCTCCTCAAATATGACTTCAGGATTCTTAGACAAGAGAAAGCCCTTTCGCACCCTGCTGTTGATGGAGGAATGCGCATTGCGATTCACAGTTTGTGAATTTCACTGAATACGAGCTTATAGGATTCCAGCATAAGCAGCAGTTTCGACAAGGTGGAAACTTTGATTTGGGTTTCCTTTTCATATCTTTCGATTACTTTTGGAAGCAATTTGACCTCCGTTTCCACCGTCTCTAAGTGTCGTTTATATAGTGCGCTGCTAATGGCAAAATAACTACAGGTTTTTTAAAAATAGTCACTACCGGGATTCAAAGCACTTACGCCTTTCAGAATCGAACCATTATCAGTGAACCTGGCTTTTAGCTCACTAATAATTCTGTCTAATATAGGAAAATAAATCATTGTTTTCAGATATCGTCATCAGTACTCACTTTGCTTCTCAGCTTCGTAATAAAGGTTACAAACTTCTTGGGTACTTTTCGAACAGCTCAGCAGGACTCTCTGTTGCGGAAACACAAATGCCATTATATTCCGCAAATTCTTTTGATTTTTGTGTAGTTTCATCAAATATTCCACACTCATTTTTTCTGAGATCACTGAAGTGGGAAACATAAGCTTCAACAAGCGTGATCGTTGTTGCTAGATTACACTCTGACTTTTGCAGGTAATCTGAGCGGATCTTCCGGGTGTCAAGACCAGAACATCTCAGAACAAATGAAGGCAAACGATGAAAATAAAATCAAGTCTTCCAATTAGTTACTGAGCTTCCAATTTCTTCTCTGAGTCCTTCTCTCAAGCCATTTGATGCAACGTTAGCAAAATTATAGGGAACGTTTCCAGTAAAGCCATACATGATAAAATCTGACATATCTATCTTGTGTCGCAGATTCGTTTTAGCTCCATAACCTTGGAAAGGTGTCATTTCTGTAGTTCAATGAAAACCGAATGGACAGTAGAACGAGATATGAAGATATACAACTACTAGAGAACAGTAAAAACAAAGCGTCACTTCCCCTATTCCCCAGCACACGTCCACTACCACCAAATTTAATCTGTGGTTGTAACAGTGAATATACAAAGCTTCAGATATTTCTTGACGTAAGAGAGTTTGCACACCTCCTAAATGCCCACACTCAATAATGCACCGTCATAACTTTGTATAAACGACTCCAAAAGTGCATTACCACTTGTGCATTGTTCTTCATAAGACTTTCAGCCCCTTGCACTGTCGTCTGTTGAGTGAGGAGGCCTAGGAGGGAAAACAGTGCAGCCACCACATCCAATATCGCAAACGTCGTAATGACGTTGCTCAGTAACTAGACATATTCCAATATAATCACATGGCTTAGAAAAAATAATATAAGTTAGGAAATTATAGCGATTCGAAAGGTTTTTTGTACCGAATGTACGTAAATACGGGACATTTTGGCGTCCCGGGAGAATTTTTCGGGACACCGGGAATGGTAGTTAAAAAACGGGACAATCCTGTTTTTACGGGACGGTTGGTCACCCTAGGTTTAACTGATAATTTTAGTGGTTTTCATAATAAGGAAGTAGGTTTTCTTTTGCAAGCTTTGTGTGATAATGCGAAGAGGAAGATTTCAGTATGAGTGGAAAAATTAACATATACTTGTGATCATGATTATCGCTAGGTCCCAATTATAAAGTAAATAAATCTTAGAGAGCTACGGGGACAAGAGTGAGTACAACATTTAAACACGTTCAGAAAGGTTAGGTGTGATGTGTGCATGTCAGGCAACATATACAGTGCGCGCAGAAAGTATTGACGCCTAAAGCTTAGTGTCAATATTTTTCGTGTTTTTACACACCATCCGCGTACTTCCTTAATGACACCGCGTAAAATATTGTCGCTCGCTGGCAAGAAACACCCGCCTGTTGTGTTACTTGCTGTAGAGTAACAAGTTTCAATTTGCCCTGGTGGGTCGACAGGATTACTTGGAGTGTGCACGAGCTCTTGGTATTTCACGTAATTTTGATGCTGCTCTATGTGTGTTGCGATCTCATTTCTTTGTGACAAGATGCCTTACTGCGTTTTGATGCATGGTGAAACTGAGGCGGTGATTGCCCTGTTTAAAGCTGGTAAAAAATCAAAGACTTGTGTCGCGTCAATGCTTTCCGCTCGAACTATACATAATTATTGTCGGTAGATTTATTGAATTAATAAATCTCTTATCCATTACATGTCATATTTATGTGTGTGTCGCGGGGAGGAGAGAGAGTAAGGCATTATTGTCTCATTTACGTTCTCATTTCGGACTTTACGTCCTGTTGGCCTAATTTTATCCCTCCGCCAATATAGATTATCTAATTCGCACACTGCTTATAAATATATCTATTCATGCAAAGTATTCAATTTTACTTATAAATCTTTCAAAACGTGTTGCGCCAAAACTACACCAGCACCGATTATTTGTATATTGTTACATTTCTTAAAATTAATTCATATATTTAAATATGTGTCTACTTACAAGAAATATTGAAGGAAGATGTATATTGAGAAGCGTGTACCATCTTCTTTCATGGTAAAAAGAGAAAATAACCTAGGGTTCTACATGATTTTCCAGATATTTTGACTACTGGTACATTAATATCTATTTTTATATATTGAATATAATCTTAAGTTTATAGAAAAGGTTGAGAACCCATGATCAAGTATTTTCATAATATTTAAGAGCTTGTAAGGAAAACACTTGTGGTACTTTCTAAAACTTAAAATTGGTCTCATTCCTTTATTGTGAGACTACATAATTCAAAATGCTGAAAAATACGAAAATGAATTACAATACTGCTCTGTCAACTACGGTTTATGGCGAAAAAGTGGTAGTGAAATAAAAGTGGTATATTGTAAATGTAAACTGTATGAAATAATGTTGAAAAATTGAAGCCGTAAACTTAGTTTATAATGGAAACCATTATCCATATCACAGTCGAAACATTTACACATAAAACAAAAGCAATATAATTGTTCGTATATAGTATATATAAACCTTACTCATTTTTATTTAAATGTTTAAAAGGAAAAAAGTTATTTTCCAGTTTTGTAGGGGAATATTAATGTGTGCTACACAAGTGCTAAAATTGACGAAACAACTTCATGTGTATCATGACGGACATTAAAGCGTCCCTAATATCCGCAATAAATGCTGATTCATGATTCCACACAACTTTTTTTCTACTTGTATTTTCTGAAAACTTATAAACGTTATCAGTAGCCTGCGATAGGTAAAAAGAATTCTGAAAAGAGGACACTCTCTGAGTGACCAAAGAGAAAAAAAAAATTCGAAGCTTGATAGTACTTTACTGATAATATTCTTTCTTCTCAGAGTTCTTTTTATTATTCTTTATAATTCGTGCAACTGAAAAAAGAAAAGTAAGGGATTTATATCTGTGTACACAAAAGTGGTCAAGTATTACTGTTCGCTTTCAATCAAATATCTCTTTCGTGTTTGAATTCATTTCATGTTAACAGCATAAATTGTTGGAAAGCAAAAAGGAAAAAAAAAAAATGAAAATAGAAAGTGGGACGTAACACTTTTCAAGGAACTGTCAGTGTGAGTTGTGTTCAGCACAATTTACATTGTTAGTTGTTATATTTCATTTTCTTTATTTATTATTATATGTTTTAATCAATCATTCAGTGTATCGTATGTAACAACAAACAAAAACCTTTACAATGAAAGAAAAATAACAATCATATTTTACATATACTTTTCATTTCAGCTCTATATTTAATTGCGTTTTGATGTTTGTCTTTCTTTTTCTTCGGTTGTCTGCAAATAGTGTTGTCAGATTGTCCCGAGCAACCATGGACGCCCGAAGATGCAGGGGGGGGGGGGCTGTAATATAATAAACCACGTATATTAAATACCAGACATAATATAGTAACCATAGAGATGGGACTCCTAGATAATTTCCTTCGGGTGCCCCTGCGAGCAACAAAGAAAGAATTTTGTTTAACGATATTTTGATATTCATTTAAAGTATGTACTATGCGGGGCACCAGATTTCTTTTCTATTTTTTTTTTTTTTTTTTTTGTGTGTGTGTGTGTGAGGGGTCTAATACTACAAATTACTACGTCTGTGTAGCATTCAACGCGTACTATTCTGCACTCGAAAAGACGATAAGTAATTGCAAAATCTATATTTTCAGAAAAAAAAATAATTGAACTAGATTGTCTTTATAAGAGAAAGAGTACAGACAGATAGTGTAAGGACAAATTTTTATGCTACATGAATCATTTCCCTGTTAAACAAGTAGGGCCGTATTCAGAGTCGTTCTGACGCGTGATTAGTGTCTTACTAAAGAGTTCGACTAACATGTTTCATGCAGTAGTCAGGCATTTAGCATGACGCTAATCATACGCCAAAACGACTCTGCATAAGACGGGTAGTTTTATTGAGAAAGTGTTCAAATGTATGTTGAATTAGGAAGTTTTGGTAGTCCGGACCCAGTGGAGCTCCCTGTGGGCGAGCCGCTGATATGTATTCATGTAGTAAAACGTACCAGAAAAAAGTAAACCGTATGGGAGAAACGTAAGATCTGGCAACCCTTTCTACACACCTTTAGTTAAACCGTCTCTTCCGCAATAAAATTTTGCTACTGGAAATTTTACAGTAACTTGATCTAAAGAATTTTAATTTTTTATATTAGTTTGTTCGAAAGAATTCATAAATTAGTATAAATAGAACCTCGATAATTCGAATTATTTCAACATTTCCTTGAGTTCACCATAGCACTCAATATTAAAATAACCTCTATAAGTCAAATCGAATGTTTAAAAATTACAAGCTCGATAAGTTAAATTTTAAGGGTTTCATAATTATATTTAAAAACCTTAGTAACTTGAACCTTCGTATTTGCGAACTTGTACAAGTCGAAGTTTAGGGCTACCTCTATAAATCGAATTTCTTTTGATGTGACCTCGATTACTCGAAGCAATAGCCTTATGCTTTTATGTAATTGTTATTGTTGTTCATGAGTAATGTAATTATGTTTTATTCATGACTAAAGATAAAAGTTTCCTTCCAAAACAATACATGCACAGTATTTTATTTTTACTAGTCAACTTATTCAATTTAAGGAACTTTCACAACTTCGAGTTATAGAGGTTGAATGAATAAAACTTGGAGTTATAGAGGTTGAATGAATAAACTTCAGGTTATAGAGGTTGAATGAATAAAACTTGGAGTTATAGAGGTTGAATGAATAAAACTTGGAGTTATAGAAGTTGAATGAATAAAACTTCGAGTTATAGAGGTTGAATGAATAAAACTTCGAGTTATAGAGGTTGAATGAATAAAACTTGGAGTTATAGAGGTTGAATGAATAAAACTTCAAGTTATAGAGGTTGAATGAATAAAACTTGGAATTATAGAGGTTGAATGAATAAAACTTGGAGTTATAGAGGTTGAATGAATAAAACTTCGAGTTATAGAAGTTGAATGAATAAAACTTGGAGTTATAGAGGTTGAATGAATAAAACTTCGAGTTCTAGAGGTTGAATGAATAAAACTTCGAGTTATAGAGGTTGAATAACTTCGAACTTTGATATCTCGAATTTTTGTTGTGGCCACTCAAACCTTTGTTGCTCAAAACAACTCGGTAACTCGAATTTCAGTCTACCCCTTCAGGTTCGAGTTATCGAAATTCTTCTGTATTAGTAATATGTAGTACGTTATTGCATTAAAAAACAACAGTGTATAAAGGTCTGTTGCGTACCACTGATTGAAAGCATAGATTCAATGTATATATGAGAATTAAGATGAATTTACACAAAGTTTATATATATATATATATATATATATATATATATATATATATATATATATATATATATATATATATATATATGTGTGTGTATGTGTGTGTGTGTGTGTGTGTGTGTGTGTGTGTGTGTGTGTGTGTTCGTGAGGTTATGGGAGTAAAATAATCCAACCATCAATATTATATCAAGCAATATTTTGAATCGTGAACTCGACTGATCTAAGTCCCATATCGGAAATGTTTCAACGATACCTTACTTCAGATCTTGAAATATGCCTTTACATCTATCCGGAAGAATGTCAGATAGTGTCCGCAAAATGCAAATATAAATTATCTATATAACGCGGCAGCGAAATCGATGGTTCGCATGAACCAATGAGATTGTAAAGCGCTGTTGCCAAGCTTTTGCTAAGAAATTAGCTTTCAGCGAGCGAATTTTTATGACGTGTTGATAAGGTTCTTATCTCACTAAGAATAAAACTTGTCGACCGAAGTCCGCTGCAGTTTTCCTAGATTTCTTTATGAAAATTTCCCTCCACTGACATAACATTTTTCCTTTTCTTTCAAATTTTCCCTAGATTGTTGAGTGTCCAATTCCTAGGACAGAAGGTATGTGATTAGATTAATTTAGATATATTAAAGGAAGTGCCAAACACATTTGTTTTGTTCTTTTTCTTTTTTTTACTTGTTCGCTCACTGCTTTTATAATAATACACAAAAAATACATCTAGGTAGCAATGGTTGAAAATTATGCTACTTTGAATACAGACACTGTCACACACGCACTACTGCTATCTTATTGGTTTATTTCTGAAGAATTTTAGCGTTTATATTGAAAACTGAAATAATCACTGTTTGCACGTGCTAAAGAAAGAAAAAAGATCATAATTCTCCTAAAATCAAGAATTCGAATACAAAAATTCTAATTAACGTTTTGAGTAACATCAGCAGTCCTATTTTTGTCATCTACGTAAATGACCAAGTACTTGATAGTTAAACGCCGTGACAAACATCCCAGACAGAAATTTAAACTTGCTGCAAGTTTGTCCAGGCCAATTAGCTTGCCGCAAGCTGTACTATGCAAGCCAATTGGCTTGCTCCAAGCTTGTGGCAAGCTAGTTAGTTACATCAGGGCAAGGCTTGCGGCAAGCTTGTCTTCAGAAGTGGAACGCAAGTCAAATTATCTCAAACGCAAGCCAAGTATAGGCGAAACTCATCAATGGCAAGCCTTATTAAGCTAAATGCAAGCGAAAGACACGCCAAACAAGCCAAACAAGATATCTTGGCATTTGAAGGTGGCGCTCCAAGTTCCCTTTAAATGCTGCTAGCAAATGAGAGGCCAGCGGTATTGCCACGTTTATTTTGCACACATCCCTGTCACCTGATCTCGCTGTAGTTTGTCTGCTTAGCCATAGCCAAACCCCTTTATCATTTGGCAACGTCGCGACAGAGCTTGCATTTTATTCGTTTAGCTGAAATGCCAAGATGTTTGTCACAGGCTTTTAGTATCGTGAAAACCGTGTATATTCACTAATCAAGTTTATAGTTAAGAACCGTTCATGTTTCTTAATCACCCTTGTCATTATTCCCTCCAATCAATTAAATCGGAAGAGTCCTTTCATGAACTCCCGTCCCAATATTATTTTCCGACAACAGCCTAAATGCTAAAATACTCATTTAGTTTTGTTAACATGCATCAAGGTATTTTTATTTCCCCTTGGTATTCGTAATAATTAAATTCCGTTACGAGCTGGAACTTGTTAATTTGAAGAACTCTTTTGGGAACTATATTTATAATAGAAATCAATGTTATTATTTAGGAAAGAATATTACCTCTCATCCTCCAGGTAATTTGTACATCAAGCTTAGAATAATTGTAACAGTTAAAACATACGTTAAATAATGCTCTTGTAATGGATATTTCTTTTACTCAGTAAAAATATGTATTTTATTTAATTAATTTATATTTGGTCTAGGAATTAATTCGTGCGGGTGGACAAGAGATGGCGCAACGAACGGAGCGTCCCACAGTTCCGTGTATCCACACATGTGTTGCAAACCCCTGTCATCGCGTATCGTTCGTAGTATAGGGCAGTGGATTAAAGCGTCAACAACACCAGTTTGTAGTTAAGTGAACATGGCGCAATTTGTGCCTGATAAAGTGTTTTTGCGGGGTGTCCTGCTGCATTACTTTAACATGCAGAAAAGTGCGACTGAAAGTCATCGTATTTTGGTGGAAGTGTATGGTGACCATGCTCTAGCTGAGCGAACGTGTCAGAAGTGGTTTGCATGGTTTAGAAGTGGTGATTTCGGCTTGGCAGACCAAGAGCGAGCTGGACAGCCAAAAACATTTCAAGACGAAGAATTGACAGCATTGCTCGAGCAGGATTCGTGTCAAACGCAGGAACAACTTGCAGCAGCATTAGGCGTTGATCAAACAACAGTCTCCAAACGCTTGAAAGCCATGGGAATGATTCAAAAGATGTCACATTGGGTTCCACATGAATTGAAAGACAGAGACGTTGAAAGACGAAAAACCATTTGCGAATTGCTGCTTCAACGACAGAGCAGAAAGGGGTTTCTGCATCGAATTATTACGGGTGATGAGAAGTGGATCCATTACGAGAACCCTAAACGAAAAAAGGCCTGGGTGAAACCAGGTGAACCAGGTCCATCACAATCAAAACGAGATATTCACTGTGCAAAGGTTATGCTGTGCATATGGTGGGATATGAAAGGTGTGGTGTACTATGAGCTGCTGCAACCGGGTGAAACTATGAATGGAGAACGTTATCGACGACAATTAATGCGTTTGAAGCAAGCTCTGGCCAGAACACGACCAGAATGGGAGAACAGACATGATAAACTTATTGTTCAACATGATAACGCTCGCCCACGTGTCGCAAAACCGGTCAAAAACCTATTTAGAAAATGTCGGATGGGAAGTTTTACCCCACCCGCCGTATTCACCAGACGTTGCTCCTTCGGACTACTACTTGTTCGATTGCATGAACAACGATTTGATTGGACAGCGGTTTACTTCTTCAGAAGATATCGAAACATGGGTCTCTGACTGGATCGCTTCCAAGGATGAGGACTTCTTTCGCCACGGAATCCGTACATTGCCTGACAGATGGGCGAAAGTGGTGGCTAGCGATGGACAATATTTTTCTTAAGGTATTTATGTATTTTGTGTTTGTACTACAGCTTCAATGTGTGCGTACCAACCGCACGAATTAATTCCTAGACCAAATAGATTTACATATTTCGTGTAGACACAATATACTTCGCTTAGAACAATTATTTGTTCGTTTTATCAGGATTAACCGCGCAACTGAAATTAAATCTGAATAGCTTATTTTAATATGCAGGTAGTATCGTGTATCGTATGAGATGTACAAAACCCTGAAGTATTTATCATGTTTTTTATATCATTTGTACTCTGTGCTTATGTGCATAGCTTTTTTCTCACTTTCTGATAGATGTCCGAGGGTTTAAAAAAAAACAATAAAAACACTGCATTATTATACGCTCCGAAAATGTTATACTCTTTTCATTCATTAGTAATATTGTGTTTTTAAATAATTGATGTTTCCGGTGACTTCTAGTCAGAAATCTTGTTAGGATTTTCACTTGGTAACATTGCTACACATTGAAACAAATAGCAGTTGACTGATTTTGTTACCTTCAACTTATTTACTCTGTAACGTAACAATATATTATTTATTGCAGACGGATTCGGGCTTATGCCCGCGCCATTTTGGTTGCAGCTTGTGCCTTGACTAAAGTTATTTAGTGCCAAAAATGATACAATTTTCTACTTTATGACACTGCTTGTGCAATAGTCGACTTAGCCAAAATGCTGCGACTTTAATATTAAATCCACACATTGAATAAATGTATGAATGTTTTTTGCCATACAAACAGAAGACACACGACTGTTCAATTCAAGGATGTTATAAAATAGAGGATCTGCTTATATGTATCTTCATCCTATAAAATTAATGAAGCCAAAAAAACAACCGAGCATCAGCAAGTTTGATTCGTTACTCTCGTTTTCGCTATCGTCTGATTGGCTACTTTCGTTTCCGCCATGATTGTTGGCTCAAAACATTGCGATCTTATTGGGCGGAGTGGGCAGAGTAGGGGTGATGAAACTGTGACGTATGGTTTCAAGGTTTTGTTGTAAGGGCAGATCCTCTATTTTATAACATCCTTGGTTCAATTGGCAACGTGCTAGAGCCTTTATATTTCAACTGTGCCCCTGCTGGCGCTACTATTGATATGTGATTTCCCGTACCTCCCTCGAAAGAGAAGAGACAAGTTGCTGCGGTCGACATCTTTCAATTGTTGAATGCGGAAGCGTTGTCACAATGAATTATTTCAGGACTTCGCTGTGCCCTGTCTTGCTAGCCACTCTAAGTAGACTACGATCTTCACTTGTCAAGATCAAACGACTGAATGACCAATTGACAACACTGCAGAGGTCTTTCACTTCTTTTCCCTAAGCAAAGGGAAGGTTCCTCCGTCAAAGGGCGGCGGGGTTGGGCCGAAGTATAGTTCCGAGGGCATAGGTGGAATAAGGAGTGCGATTTAAGTTAAGGGAACTTTGAATTTTTGTAGTAACTTTTTTATTTCTTGAGAAATCACAACACATTTTAATATAATAAACAAATGATATCTGAAAAAATAAGTAGTTTACTATTTGACGCTGTAGACACCCTTGCGGCCGATTTATCGAAGCTTGAACAGGAACTTCTGGAAAAGCGCTTGTCCACTACTTTTTGCCACTTCTTTTGATATTTCCGACCACTTTGTTTTGCATATCTTTCACATCCTTGATGAAAATAAGGTTTTTAGCCATTTCGTGTTTAACTAGAGCCCAAAAATGCTCAATGTTTCTAGCCTGAGGAAGTTCTGGCGCGTTCTCGTTTTTACCGACAAACCCAATACCAGCATTAGTAAGCGCGTCTCGCACTTTTTTTTACATAATGCGAGGATGCCATATCGAGCCAAATCACAATGTCATGTCCGGTGAACTCTTTTTGTATCCACAGAGACAAAATCTTTTCAATGTACTCTAAATACTGGTCACCGTTGATTGTCCCACTTCGAACAAGAGCAGACGAAACTTTACCGTTTGCCGCGATCGCTTGCAAGATCAAAAACTTTTTCGTATACCTGTCTTTAGGTTTCACAAACTTGCTAGGATTAACTTGATGTTTACCAGTGTACAATACATAGTTGGAAACAGATGCGAACGCTAAGTTTTGGTAATAGTAGGTTTCATCATCCATGATCCCAATCTTGCTCGCGAACTTCTTGTCGGAGAGTTTGCGGCAGTTGATCTTAGCGCGCTTCTCCTGTTCTTCTTTATAAAAGGGTGCACTTTTACATGTTTTAACCTTGAATCCGTGTTCTTTCTTGATTATCCTTACACTGAATTCAGGAATCTTATACTTTCGTCCTAAAAGACGGTTTGATAAATTAGGGTTCTTCAAGAGTTCTAGTCTAATCGAACTTTTCACTTTTTGTGTACATTTTGAAATTGAGCAACCAGATTTCTTCTTTCATGATGCTTCACCAATCTCCACATAATTTTTCAATATTCTATGCACTGTACTATAAGGATATTCACACTTAAAATGGTTTAAAGCAGCCGTAAAATCACATGTTCACTGGTTCTCATAGAATTGGATAAGCCTCTCGCGGAGAGCCTTGCCATGTTCGGCTGTCATTCACTTCCCGTTTATGTTTACGCGCTCACGCTTAGCATACACTTGAGATACTATGACAAGCAAAGGGTGAAACTTTCATTGAGATCGAACGAGTGGTTTTCGTTTTATGAATGCTTTTTGCCAGTAACCTTAACTTAAATCGCACTCCTTAGACAGGCTCTAGTAGCTGGAATCACATAGATAATGGCGCCGATTGTGTCTCTGGTGGTTGTTTTATAACTACATGTTTATAATATACTTTTCTTGTGTGGATTGTTTAAATTTTCTTGTCGAAATCTAAAAAAAGTCATCCTCCATTTGATTTATTTTTGAAGAAGAATAAACTTTTCTGGCTACTGTAAGCTATTTAAATAGTATTTTATGTGTTTCTTATCCTCAATTAAATTGATTTAGAACTTTGTGCATAACTTACAAACCAGAAGCCTACACACCAGAATATTCAGACGCTTATACAGCAGGTGAAGGTCTACTCCCATACTAACCTTGATTCCGATGGGATAAGTTCCGTTATTTTTTTTTTTTCAAAAATATGACGCAAAATTTGATTGGAGATAACTCATGAACCGAAAGTCCGCACAACATATCACACATATCATGTCACATGTCACACATTCATATAACTGGTCAGGGTCTACCACCATACCAAGTTTAATCCTGATCGAATGACTTCGGTTGAACTCATACAGGACTATTATAAATGATCTTCCCGATTTCAAGGTTCAATAACTCACGTTTTATTCAATAATGATATTCAATTATTTTATATGAAAGTAAAACTCTTAAAGTTTTTTTTTAATACTTATTATGTTCCACATCAAACATCTCAATATAAATGTTCTTTTGTAATATGGCACACATCAATCTGATAATCTACTTCTTGCCATACTTTCCAGCATCTCAGAGATGCAACTGCTTCTTGAGTGTATACTCGATGTTCAGGTAAATAGTTAGGAAGCGATGGCTGATAATTACAATTAATTTTTAACATAATTCATAACAAGAGTCACATGGGGTTATATCTGGCGACCGGGAGGGCCAAGGAAGCTGAACTTCACAATTAGCTCCTATCCATTAAGTTCTGTTTGAGTTCCTTCCTAACATCCCGATGCCAATATCGTAGAGTGATTATACTCACTCTACGGCCAATATGAGGAGTGCCCCGTCCTGCTGGAAAATAATATATTCCATGTCCTCTTCCAGCTGCGAGAAAAGCCATGTCTGTTGCGTATGAAGATAGGAAAGTTCGCATTCAGTATCCTCCTCGAAAAACATAGGGCGATACACCTTTTTTTTTCGGGTGACTGCACAAAACACTTTCATCTTGGAGGAGTCAAGAATATATTCTTCATTAACCTTGAGAGTTTTCCAAAGTTACGGATGCTATATTTCGAAATTGAAAATCCAGGACACTATACTTTCATCTTCAAAATATGTGAAATGACAGGGACTTGCTTGATGTATTGATATAAATAAATAAATAAAAACAGGGGTGCCCACAAGGGGGGGCTATGACGCAAACTGCGTCATTGAAATATTTGGGGGGGTAAAAATCTATATAAATATGTTTGAATGGGTGTAAAAATTAATCGAAAAGTTTTTTTTCATGAAAGAACACCTACGGATAGACGATTGAGGGGGGGTGCGTCATGGACATGAGGGGAGGCACCACTGATAAAAACACACATTATTGAGTCACTAGCGACGGAATCCGCATGCTACGCACCTCAGTGAACAACACTCACAACTAATCAACAAGCACTGTGTCACATCTACTCACTACTGAGAACTGAGCTGATGAAATTACAAAAACATTCCCATGTCGAGGTGAAACATGAGATCATTGTAGTGTATGTAGTGAAGGAACGTATTAAATTTCTGCCTCCTACGGTAGTTTCCTATCTATCAAAGTTTATATATATATATATATATATATATATATATATATATATATATATATATATATATATATATATATATATATATATATATATATTCCATTTTTGCGAATATTATTGAAATCTTAATCAAGGCTTGCTATTTGAGGATATGAACGTAAACAATAGCTTTCCCTTTTGAAATGTCGGTCACGCCAGCCCCAGAGTACAAAGGAAATTATTGGAAGTTAATACTGTAACATAAAACAAGCTTTAAATGAAGACCTGAATTGCAGAACATCCCAAGTCCACCGGAGTACATTTGTGATTTTAGAAGGCATGCTATTGTTTAGCTGAAATTAATTTGTATTTTTTTTTTAAAAAAAAAGGTTTTGATTTGGATTTACGTATTATGCAAGTGAATAGCCCTTAAAACATAGACACTAACATAAAAAAACAAAATGCAAAATACGAAGAAAAAGAGTTGACTTGGGATGTTATGCAATTCAGGTCTTCAAATATCAACTTTTGATCTCTACACGCATTCGGAGAGAAATACCGACATTGTTACAATAAGTGTTATGGGTTTGTCAGTTAATGTTTAACCCTTTTTGTGATTTAAGATGCTATAGCCTATCCATACATTTAATATATATATAGACCCTATATAAATGTGAGAAGAAAAACATTTTTCTCTTGTTCACCGAAAACCGAGACATTTATGCGTCCCGAAGTTTATTTTTGGGACACTTGGACGCAGACGGCAATTCTGGTATTCTGGAAATTCCGGGATGTATAGCAACCCCATACGTAGCCCAGATCCTCACTTTTTTTTACTTTCCCCGAAAGGCAGGCCGGTAGCCAGCCCAAAAATTTAAGGTGGGCGGTAGAAGTTAGGGGGCTCGATCCAACCATATTATAGTTCATTTGCAAGCCTACCTTGAAATTTTTAGACGGGCCCGCAAAAATTTAGGGGGGCCCGGCCTCCCCTAGACCCCGTGAATACGTGCCTGCCGAAAGGTGGAAAGTATTCTAATCACTGAATACAACTGACTCAATGAACTATCTCTTTTCATAGGATTTGGTATCGCAACGCAGAACTTAAGTCTCTTATCCTTGTAAGTAGGTTGAAACGCCTGCAACAATATTTCATTCAGTACGGATGAAATTGCAAACAACTTCGCAGAATCTTCCACATTGTTGTCTGCTTCAAACTCAATTCTTTGCTGCACGAACTGATTTTTGTCGGCACACGATCACCTGTTTCCTCGACAACTCGTGGTCGGCCTGTTGATTTTGTCTTGAAGATACATCCACTTTCTTTAAATTGTCTGCACCACTTCCGAATTGGGTGCCCGCTTGTGGATCTAACCCGAATATCGTCCTGAAATTTCGTTGATCACTAACTATAAAATGTTTTACTTATGAAATCAAGAATACAAAATGCTATCCCATAGTTTTCTGTCATTTTGATATACTGCCACCCTAGCCGCGAAATGCGTAACTAAACATCAGCTTTGCCAGTCACTAAAACTGAGTTTTTCCTTCATTGTGAATAGACAAACTTCAGCAATTAAACTTTGAAATTGGGAATGTTATTTACAGTAGCCCTGCATATAATATCTTTTTTCTTTTCAGGGAAAAATCAAACGAAGAACGAGATAGTTTCCCGATATATATTGATTTTCTAAAATTTTACTGAGACACTATGCCCTTGTGCACGCCGATTTGATTGTGATAATTTGGAAAATTATCCAATCAATAAAACCAGGGAAACACAAACCCTGAACAATAAACAAGTTTATTGTCGGTCTCGATAGCAACAGAGGTTACGCGCGATGGCAGAGAGAAATACCACACAGAGACATAGGCCGTGAAGCGGCTACCTAGACATAAAAGGCACACTGTTTCAATAACTAAACAAGAGAACTGTTTAGGTATTATAAACTATTTATTTGAACTAAGGTAAGTTAGACACAAGTGGAAGTTAAATTCTGTCTGCAATACTGATGTCGGCTGACTTAATGAAATAATAAAATGGACAGAATGCAAAGAGAATGGAGGGTGATAAAATTATGAATGAATTTAAGAAAAAAAAGGTAATTTACGGTATTCGTCCACCGTTCCCAAGAAATCTTTTTACTTAACTTATAGTTGCTGGAAGACGCTCAAGGACCGCAATTATGTCTGCCCCTTCTTAGCCCACGTGGTGGATTCCTTCTTGGAAGCTTCTTCCGGATAGTTTCCTCAGCTTCTTCTTCGAATGATTGGCTCTTCAACTGGAGACTGCGTTGGACTGATTAAAATAATGACTTTATATATCACTGATGCTATGAAGAATTGGAGCTCCTCACTGGTTTCTGAGAGACGAATCCGAGTCGAAATGAGAGTCGAATGACCTGAATCGCAAAATGAGAGCGAGGCGTGGGTGTCTTCTCTTTTTCTTTCCGCTGAGTGGCTCGCTCTTAGGCTTCGTCGCGCTAGGCTCGCCAACTTACAACTGGCCTTCCAGTTACCCTCAAGTGAGTTGATGAGTTAAGGACATCATCCTGATCCTTCTGTGAGCGTGGACGCTCACAGATTGGTGCTCCGAGAGGAAGAACTCACGACGAAGATGATCCTGGTATACTTGACAAGATGTGGGTGAAGATTTCTTGGTCACAGTGTACGGTTTGAAATTAATGAATTGAAATATTACAATGAATTTGAATGTAAAGAAAAAGTTAATTACAAAGGTCACCCTCTTACAAATTGAATTTTGGTTAATGGCTTGAGAGCCTTCAAAAAAATATTTTACTTTATATGATTTTTAATTTAATTGGTGTTGGTTGTGGACATCTGTCGATGCTGGCTCGTGTCTTGTCTTGTGTGATGGATGATCTTGTTCTCTTGATGGAGTTGAAGCTGTGAATAAGATCAGAACGAAAACGAAGTTTTGAGTTCGCTGCACTGTACACTGACGGGGGAAGGGGGGGTAAAAACAGGTGATTATTTACACTTATACATATAGATTTACACACTTTACAATATATATATGTTGTATGCTGCAGCGCATTTTGGAGAATAAATTATGCGATTCCTCTCCAGTTACACATTATTTCATACACTCATAAATATGTGGTTAATATAGTATGCAGTTTATGAACGGAATTCAATGAAATGATTATATAGTAATATACAATAAACTTGGAGATAGAAACAACACTAATTAGATCTACTCTTATAATTTTTGTTATTTATGCACTTAGATGCAGGTTTGTCTTTCTCTTTCTATCGTTTTTTTTCACTGACAGCCGGCACCGTTCGTGACACACTAACATGATGCACTATTGGGAATGTTTGTGCTGTAGTTCCGTGACAAAATGTGAATTAGACAAAACTCGACGCACTTTGAACTGGATACGCTTACGGTTGTTGCAGAGTAGCGTATGAAGCACTGTTCGGAGTGACATGACGATGCACTGAGGAGTTCTGACCACATTGGCAGTTTGTGCTGCACTACACTTTAGTGAAAGATGACTGATGTTTTGTTGAGCACAGTTCGAGGCACTGTATTACACTTTTGTTGGGTTGGTTTGGACGTTATTCAAAGGACCAGTGGAGGAGAATGGGGGGTATGCGCTTAAAATTAGTTATTAAATGTGAATGTTATACAAGGGAAGGTGACAGAGGTGGAAAATTGAAGGAGGGGGGGGGTTGAGTTTACTATCTAACCTCGCTCAAACAAAATGCGTGTCCTAATCGTCTCTGTCAGCCGTATTCGTCGGTCCCACGCCCTGCAACCATTTCTCTCTCATCTCCGCTGATGGCTTCCAAAGCTTCAGATTGTCAACAGAGTGAGTGCCATGCAAGGAACCATCTCTTAAGTCTAACAACTCGAAAGCCTTATTTCCCACGCGTTTGTAACAGAGGAGGGGCCCCAGATACACGTCGAAAAATTTGTAAATTTGTTTATTAATGGCGCTACTCGCTGGATGTGAGCGTAAGAAAACGAGATCACTTTCTTTGATTGTGGGCAGCTTTTCGCCTTTTTGCTGCAATTTGTCGTTGCGACGCTCGATCTTACGTCGTCTCTTGAGATCGGCCATAAGTAAACGTTTACGCCAAAAGGAAGCGTTATCATTGGAGTCTTTTTCTTTTAATGTGGTTTGCCATATTCGAGCGATGGCTATACTAGGGTCGTCGTTAAAATGTATCTCTACTGCTGACATTCCAGTGGACGAGGAAATGGAGTGATTCAGCAGTATAATTATTTGAGATACAAAAAGCGTCCAGTCTTGATGTTTCTGTGAACAAAATAGGCGAAACAAGCGTGACATGTCTTGATGAATGCGTTCTACCGGTGACGAAGCCGGATGGTAAGGAGTTGTCCGCAGATGTCTAATGTTATATCGAGATAAGAAACTCTTAAAATGATTAGAAACAAACTGTGGACCATTATCCGTTAACACCTTTAATGGTACTCCTAGGTGTTGAAAATATCTGCTCTCTAAACACTTTACTATGCTCTGAGTGGTTGCACTCCTCAGACAATATGCCTGGACTAATCGTGAGTAGCAATCCATGACAGTGAGCAGAAATGTTTCGCCTTGCCTGCCACGTGGGAGAGGACCATATAAGTCTATAGAAATTAATTCGCCTTTAGAGCCTTTAGAGCTGGATCCCATGGAAGGTGCGGTGGGGATCTTTTGGTGTTTCGTGCGCATGCATGTGACACAATCATGAATGTATTTTGCAACATCCTTGCGCATTTGTGGCCAGTGAAACGCTCGCGAGATGCTGGAAAGAACTTTGTCTCTACCGAAGTGACCCATGTTGTGGTACCACTCTATGACTTTGGATCGTAACTGGTGTGGGAGACAGATGCGAAAACGATCTGGGAAGCGAAAGTCTTTTATTGTGAGAATGCCATCTTGCAGTTTATATAGGGTGTCCCAAGATCTTTTACCACGGTGGGTCACTGCGTTCTGTTGGGTGTCGCTCGACGCAGAAGGCATTTCAGGTGACGCTGTTTGAGACGCATACTTTGCTTCAATATACTGAATGATGGGGTGGTAATCAGATTCACTGCGTTGCATGTCAATAAGTTCCTGTCTGGTGACACGTGTGACGTCATCGTTCAGCACATTGAGAGCGTGAGTTCTCACAATTTTGTGTTCCAATGAAGGAAGCAAGCGTGTGAATGCATCAATACATTCGTTCTGTCTTCCCGGGACGTATTCTATTGAAAAATCAAAACGTTGAAGTTGGATGAACCAACGTGATAACCTGGGGTTCCATGAACAAACATTGTTCAGCGACGTGAGTGCCTTGTGGTCTGAAAGGACCGTGAAATGCGTGCCAAGTAGATATGCTTCCCACTTCTTTACGGCGCACACTATTGCGTAAGCCTCGATTTCCGTTATGGTATATTTAGACTGAACGGGGGATAACATTTTAGAGAAATATTCTATGACACGCTTATTGCCGTTCTCATCAAATTGAAATAAGGCTGCAGCGACGGCTTGTAGATTGCCGTCCGTTTGGATGAAAAACTGTCTGTTATGGTCTGGAAAGGACAGCATAACGTCTTCAATGACGAGATTGACAAGCTTATTCAAAGCGATTTCACAGGCCTCAGTCCACTGCCAGTGTGAGTCCTTTTTCAATAAATTAAAGAGAGGTGCTGCTAAGACTGAAAAACTGGGAATGTAACGGCGGTGCCATCCAATAATGCCTAACCATCTCCTAAGAGATTTCACATTGTGAGGCTTGGGGAGGCGCTTAATGGCGTCTGCAGCCTGGGGGTTCTTCTTGTATCCTTGGGAGGTGATATTGAAGCTTAAAAACTGTGTTTCATTTTTAAAGAAATCACACTTCGACAAGTTCAGTGTCATCCCTGAACATTTGATTTTTCCAGACACTTTATCCAACAAAGAAAGATGCTCAGTGGGGCTAGAATTCGCTAAACATACATCGTCGATGTATCTTATGGTTTGACGTGATAACTCGTCACCTAGCACATGGTTCAAACACATGTTCAGGGCAGTGGAGCCGTTCTTCTGACCGTTAGGTACTACAGTGTACTGGTACTGCGTTCCGGCATATAAAAATGCAGTATACGGTCGGGACTGGGGAGAAATTTCGCATTGTAAATAGGACTGAGAGAAATCTAAAGTACTGAAGAGATTTTTGCCACTGAACTTGGCGAGAAGCTCGTCTATTTTCTCTGGCCTTTGTTGATGTAACGGTGTAACGGCGTTAGCACCTCTTAAATCCGTTACTAAACGGATGGATGGCAGTCCATCTTCTTCCGCTGATTTCTTCAGCACCACGTGAAGCGGATTTAAATGTGGGGAAGAGGCCTTTTCGATCACCCCAAGGAAAAGCAATTTATCTATCTCACGGTTAACAGCTTCCCTATATTTGTAAGCAATGGGATAAGGTTTTCGTACTATCGGTTCAGTATGTGTGATACCAAAGTCATATTGGAAGTCTCGACACAAACCGGGAAACTTGGCGAAAACGTGACGATGTTTGACTAGTATATCGGTGAGATTCTGTTTGTATTCGGGTGGGACATGGGAAGATTCAACAGCTTGAAGTATTTCAGCATCAGTAGCAAATAATTCTGGATGCTGTTCTGGAGATATACCCCGTCCATTAAAAGTGTTACTACTTTCTTCTACGTAAGTACGACCTAATGTTACTAACTTCTGGGAATTTACATTCAGAACAGTTTCGTCACCCTCAAGAGTGACATCGTCAGGATTGTAATGCAACTCGTAGCTCTCGTCAAAACGGTGTTCGTGGTTAGAATTTGACTGAGAGTCAACAGACATACTAACACATATGTTGTTACTATGAAACTGAGTATTATCACTACTTTTGTGTTTTTCTTTCGCACTGGCCACCGGCAAAATATTTAAAATAGCGCAAAAGTCGGAATGATGAAAAGTAGCCGTGCAATTACCATAATCAAGTATAGTACGCAACTGTGAAAGTGCATCTAGTCCGAGAATAATTTGTTCGTTAATATTAGGCACTACAAGAAATGGTATGATAATTTATAGTTGACCAAGCTTCACGGGAATAGAAATTCTACCCTTTACATGGGCGCGTTTGCCTCCGTGGAATCCGACGAGTGATACGTGAGGAACTGGTTCGAGTCGCGGTGACGAGACAATAGTGCTTATTTTAGACCACATGTCTTTGCTTATGAGGGAACATTCACTTCCTCCGTCCAACAAGCACGTATATTCTTTACCTAGAATATTTACTACGACTTTCGAGCTGCACGTGCATTCGAGAAAGTCTAACTGCTTATTCGAAAGGGCCTCTATTTCATCCTCGCTTTCGTTGTCATCGTCACTAAGGTTAACAAACTGAGAAGTATCACTTCGTGGGTCTACACATAGCAGTGACTGCCTGACGTAAAAGGTCTTATGTTCAGTTTTACATTGGAAACTAGTTCCTTCACTGGAGGGTTCACTACCAAGATTCACGGTGTCTAAGCTATTCTTGACCTCCGTACCAAGAAAGCTGCGAGTCAGTTTAAATGCTGCTCTTGTTGGTAGTACATTTCATCGTCACTTATAGGGCTTCGTGGGGATGGCCTGCGATTCTCGTACTGGGAATCGATTTCCGGTTCCGATGCAGGAGACTGAAATCGAACCTGCGGTTGTCGGGAACGGGAAGATTCCTGTGTATCACGTGGTTGTAAGCTATGGCTACGGTTACGGCGTCTATTACGTGCAGCCCGTGCTGGACGTCTGAGGGAAGTACGAGAAGGCTGTGATTCAATTAAGTGATCACGGTTCCTGCGAGAGGTTTCGTCATTCTCAAGCGCAACGTGATTAACTTGCCTCTGGAACGTGCGGGGAGGAACGTGACTATTTGATGCTGGAAAATTCTGTATGTTATTATTACGGGGAAATTGAGACGAATATGCAGGACGAGTGTTGTTGCTGAGGCGAGGCGCTGAATATCTACTGGAACCGGGCGCAGCGGAACGGGTGTCTGTCACTGATTCCTGTAACGCTTCAAGCCTCTGAACGCACGAAACAAAGTCATGAAACCTCTCGTGTTGTGTTGCTACCAGGTAGGTCTGAAATCGCGTAGGCAACAAAGGAATCAGAGTGGAAATGATTTCCGTGTCTGAAATAGAAGGACACAAAGCTCTAATGTCTTGAAAACGACTTACTACGAACGATTCAACGGAGGTGTGACGAGATGGCGAAAAATGTTGCGTTCGCAATGAAGTCAGTTTATTTGCGACTATGAAGCTATTCTGATAGTGTGCTCTTAACTCAGTTCGGAATTCCTGGTAGTTTCGAATGTTCGTTCTGTTTAACTGAAACCATGAAAGGGCGTCACCTTCGAGGCAGAACTGCAACAATTCTAGATACTGTGAATGAGGAACTCGAAGAAATAACATCTCGCTCTCAAATTTGGCCAAAACCGTGTCAGGTAATAGAGAAGCACCAGTTCCCGAAAACTTCGTGAGGTGGGCCAAATCAGAAAAACGGACATTGACGCGAGGTGTAGGGTGACGGTAACTTTCACTTTCTGACCCTGAGGATTCACTTTCATAGGCCTCATCCTGAAATTTTGGGCTAAGGTCACCTTCGCATGCGGATGTCGCCTGTGAAAACTGGGCGGATCGAGAGGGTGTGCGACGTTGCCTGGCACCAAACAAGGGCACAGTGGCGGGTTCCCTTACATCCAGAAAATGCTGGTTTTGTGAAATGTTGTCTCCTTGACCCTGCATTTGAACGTGTTCCGAAGAACGATAGTGCCGTTCTTGTCTATTTTCTAGAGCTAGTAAACGCTGATGCAGCTCGAATTGACCGGTAAAAGTTTCCTGGCGTAGTGCCTGGACTTGTGCTAGCACAGATTGAGATTGGCGGGTGCTAGCATCACGGTTTCTCTCCATCTCGCTTGTAATATTCGATATGCAGCCGTTAAAGTTCTGGGCGAAATTTGTAAGGGAATGGTCAACTTCAATAACTCTGGAAGAGATATGACTGTAGGCGTTCGCGCAGTCAGATTGTACTGATTGTGTGGCTTTAAAAATGACACCCGTTTTGTGCTCCAAATTAAGAATAGCACTTTTATTGTTAGCAACTACAGTTTCTAGGCTAGAACACCGGTTATCAAGGGATTGGATACTCTTCCGCGTTTCTTCCAGAGCTTGCTCAGTGTGTTGCATGATTGAAATGACGACGTCGCACATCGTCGATAGTTCGCTTTTAATTTCCTCGTTCGCGTCACTAAATTCTGAGCACATATGGTTCTCAATAGCTGTCATTGTTCCGGAAAGTTTTCGTTCTGTGGCTTGTAGCTGTTCATTGAATTCTTCCGTGAGCTCTTTCTTGTTTTCGTTGAGTTGGTCAACGAGCTCTTCCTTGTTTTTATTGAGCTGGTCTGTGAGCTCTTCCTTGTTTTTATTGAGCTGGTCTGTGAACTCTTCCTTGTTTTTATTGAGCTGGTCTGTGAGCTCTTCTTTATTGGATTGCAATTTTTCTGTCAATTCTTTTGACTGATCATCCATAAGGGACTTCATTGCTTCTTTAAAAGTGTCGATGTTCATCGCCATTTTCCCACAACGTAATATCATACACTAATGAATGAGAATACGATCTTTCTCTATTTGGGAGGGCTACTCGAAGAATTATGAAATGACTTAGTAATACCACGAAAATAACACTGTTTGAGAAAAATGAATTAGGAATGAAATGAACTTATGAACGTGATGCTTGTGGAAACGAACAAGGCGATGATGCTAGCCACGTGGTCGAAAACTTTCCTTAACAAAGACTTTCTCTCTGTGCCTAAATCAGCGGACATAGAATGCACTTCACTCACGACTCTAACATATTCCATACACATACATACATTTGACTTCTGAATAAAACACCATAACATGAAAATAATGCTCTACAACTACTAAAATGAATGGAAAAATGGACGAATGTGAATGAATTACCTGAAATACGGAAACAAAATGCAGAAAACAGTATAGAAATTTTGAGATGTTCGCAGTAAATATAGAAGGTGAATCAAAAGACGTTAAAACTATACTGTATCGGTTCCCTCTCTCTATAACAAAGCGTGAAACGGTTGTTCTCTTTATCTGATGGGTCCCTGCAAAATCCCACACTGTGTGCCAAATTAAAGCTTTTTTTTTTATCGAGCACGGCCCTAAACCTGCCTCCTTATAGTAAAACTGCACATCAGTCTCATAATCTTCATATTTGTGCACGCCGATTTGATTGATTGTGATAATTTGGAAAATTATCCAATCAATAAAACCAGGGAAACACAAACCCTGAACAATAAACAAGTTTATTGTCGGTCTCGATAGCAACAGAGGTTACGCGCGATGGCAGAGAGAAATACCACACAGAGACATAGGCCGTGAAGCGGCTACCTAGACATAAAAGGCACACTGTTTCAATAACTAAACAAGAGAACTGTTTAGGTATTATAAACTATTTATTTGAACTAAGGTAAGTTAGACACAAGTGGAAGTTAAATTCTGTCTGCAATACTGATGTCGGCTGACTTAATGAAATAATAAAATGGACAGAATGCAAAGAGAATGGAGGGTGATAAAATTATGAATGAATTTAAGAAAAAAAAGGTAATTTACGGTATTCGTCCACCGTTCCCAAGAAATCTTTTTACTTAACTTATAGTTGCTGGAAGACGCTCAAGGACCGCAATTATGTCTGCCCCTTCTTAGCCCACGTGGTGGATTCCTTCTTGGAAGCTTCTTCCGGATAGTTTCCTCAGCTTCTTCTTCGAATGATTGGCTCTTCAACTGGAGACTGCGTTGGACTGATTAAAATAATGACTTTATATATCACTGATGCTATGAAGAATTGGAGCTCCTCACTGGTTTCTGAGAGACGAATCCGAGTCGAAATGAGAGTCGAATGACCTGAATCGCAAAATGAGAGCGAGGCGTGGGTGTCTTCTCTTTTTCTTTCCGCTGAGTGGCTCGCTCTTAGGCTTCGTCGCGCTAGGCTCGCCAACTTACAACTGGCCTTCCAGTTACCCTCAAGTGAGTTGATGAGTTAAGGACATCATCCTGATCCTTCTGTGAGCGTGGACGCTCACACCCTGGCGTCGTTATTCGCACCCCCTGATAACAGCATACGATTACAAAAATTTAGACCTACTTGAATTCAATCATGCAAGGAGCAACCAACAATTATTGTTGAATTCTTCCGGTTACTCTTCTTAAAATAATTTGAAAATGCATTTATTAAGCTTTTCTTTTTTAATTAAGCCTTGTTTAATTAAGCTTTTCTTTTTTCAGATTACGTGTCACCTGTGATAACATGCATCTTCACTATATTTTGCCACATCAGTTCATTGATTCTCCGGAGTGGGAGGCGTACCAGGCGGACAACGATGACCTCTTCCAGGTACAAAACAAAAATCAACAAACATTCCTAGTTAAAAATAATCTCTATTCTATTGTTCCAAAAATAAATAAATAAATAATAACTAAAAAGATAAAATAGTGCAGAGAAGTTTAAAAATTGCTTCTAATACAGGGTGAGCCAAAAGTCACGAAGGGATTATAACTGTGAATAACTTTATTTATTTATTTATTTATTTATCATTACTTTCCATTGCTACTTCACAGACTTAAAGGCCAAGGATGGAAGATTGTGCGGAGCATAATCTCAAGTAGGTGTCCGTCATTATGATTCTCACAAATACGGGCTCTGTGTAGCACATGATTCATGACAGGCGTCAACACTTTTTGTCCGATCGCTCGTATTTCTGCACGAATATTGTCGTTGATCTGCTGTATTGTTTGCGGGTTGTACACATACACTTTGTACGACAGATAGCCCCAAATAAAATAATGATGAAGATGATGAAGTCAATACAGAAACAGTGGCCGGTGATCGATATCGAAATATGATTGAGACTATTGTGCGTCCTCCAGTGAAGAACATGCCTGTAATGTGGTTTCAGCCAGATGGGGCCATAGCACACACGGCAAGGGGATTAATTGATATACTCAGGATTGGTTTCGGCCATCACGTTATCTGGAGAAACACTGACATAAACTGACCCTCCTGTTTGCCTGAACTCACTCCGCTTGATTATTTTCTTTGGGAGTATCTGAAGGACAAAAGTGTATGTGATCATGTCACAAACAACACAGTAACTCAACAGGCCTGTATCGAAGCGGGGTCTAGAGAGGGCCTGGCTCCCTCTAAATTTTTGCTGGACCCCCTAAATTATCACAGTAGGCTTGCAAATTAACTATAATATGGTGATAAACTATAATAGGGTTGGATCAGGGCCCCACCCTAACTTCTATCGGCCCCCCTATATTTTTGGGCTAGCTACCAGCCTCTAGCTCAAGGACAATATTCATACAGAAACAGGCCACTCGGACCAGAAATATTGCCCCCTGTCATGAATCATGTGCTACACAGCGTCCGTATGTGTGAGGCCCATAATGGTAGACACTTATCTGAGATTATATTGATATACACATAAGTGTAAACAATATCACATACTTGGTCTTTTAAGTCTGTGAAATATCAATGGAAACTAATGATAAATAAAAAAAAAAAAGTTATTCACAGTTATAACATCTTCATGACTTTTGGCCATCCTGTATTATTAATTTTATAAATTATCTTATGTTAATTGATTTGTTAGGTTTTCTTTCTTTTTTTACAATTAAACTGTTATATTTCGTCAATACAGTGTTTTTATACGTAATATTCAGAAATGTAATATTATTTGTTATTAGAATTTCGACAAGTTACTTCAAATGTGATGCTTACAGTAGGGTTGCCAGATTTTTCTGAGATTAAAAAAGGAAGATTTTTCAGCGAAGAATCAAAATTTGTGTATAATAAACCTATATATGGTTTTACGGGAAAATAAAAACGTATAATGAGCCAGAGAACATAAAACTTCGGTAAAAGCGTAAGCGTCTTCGCTACAGTAAGGCCAAGCTTAAGATTAAACTTCCTAATGTTACTTTCAGGCAACCTTGTAGCCCCCAGGTTGTGTTAAATCAGTGGCAAATATGCAAATTGTCATTAGTTATTCGTTAAACTTTGTATCTTTGGATAAAGTAATTTTTGATAACTGTGATAAATGTAACTAAAGCTTTTACCATATTATTTACATCGACTATTTCCGGATTTAGAAAGCTTAAATTTAACGTTGTATATACATTCTACTGTTCTGTTAAACATTTGCTGTCTGCCACATAGGTGTATTCTTTATCTCGCCTGTTATTTCTGAGCTGTTGTAAGCAGTGGTGTATTTAAAGGGGACTTCCGGGCTTAAGCCCCCCCGAAATCTTTCTTACTATAGTAAAGTATATGAAATATCTTGCAGAATTTTCACATTTTCAGGCAAAGCCCCCCCCCCCCCGAAAGTTAGAAAAGCCCTCCCCGAAACAAAATCGTAAATACGCCACTGGTTGTAAGTAAACTTATACTGTGAGAAATCTAGGTTCGAATCCTAATGATTAGAGATTCTATGCAGGCACGTATGCAGGAATTTATTTCGGGGCGGAAGCAAAGCTTTTCGGGTAGTAGGCCTATGTATTATTCTTTTCCACTTCAATATAAGTACCATTACAGCTAACATTTTTATGGTATACAAACACCGCGTGCGTGAGTTTTCTCGGGCTTTTCCCATTTCCTCCCACTGTCGTCATTTCATCATTATCTTCCATTTCACCACCGTCTTCCTTAGCCTCAGAGCATAATCGTGCGACATTAGACTCAAATACTCCAACATTTGCATTTAAGCGTTTCCTTAAAATGAAACATATTAAAACTTGGAGGGGATTCAATTCCCCTTCATACTCTTGGGTCACTCCAGTGGTCGTTCTAATGATTCATTTAGCAGAAACAAAAAGTATAAAACCAAATAGGTTGCATTAATTAGACTCATAAACTGGGGCGGACGAAGGCAAAATTTTCACCCGGACAAAGTGACTTTTTGGCGCCCCCCCCCCCCCTAGTCCTATCCTATATTTGACATTTTATTACAGTGATTTCAATATTTTAAACACATTTTTCAAAAAGAAAAATTAATACTCAAATACATTATATAGGTATATTTAGTGCTTACAAATTCTACAATTATATTGTGTATATTATTATTATTATTATTATTATTATTATTATTATTATTATTATTATTATTATTATTATTATTATTATTATTATTATTATTATTTATGTATCGATATACATAAACAAAAACAATATCCAACAGCATTTATTGAATACTATTAATGGTGATATGATTATTGCTATATTGTAAATTGTTTTGTTATATCAATAACAACAGGAGTTATTCTACCATATAGTAGTCAACTATGTAACACTCTATTCTAATAACGTGAAATATCAATAAATATATTTCACATAGGTTAAACGTGTTTTACGCACAGCAATACGAGTATAAACAACATTTTGTATGTAGGTCCTAGTAGTTGAAGTCCATAGCATTCATAAAACGTACCCAGGGGCGGACCAAGGGTTGGGCAACCCGGACAACTGCCCGGAGCGCTACAGTCAGAGGGGCGCTAAAACGAGCCTCAGAAAGTAAATTTTATAACATGTTTTCTACTGATTATTTTTCATTTATGTTGTAAAGTAAAGTCAATTTCATAAT
Organism: Thermobia domestica; assembly: GCF_964235325.1. Classification (NCBI taxonomy): domain Eukaryota; kingdom Metazoa; phylum Arthropoda; class Insecta; order Zygentoma; family Lepismatidae; genus Thermobia; species Thermobia domestica. The sequence continues at coordinate 297,736,990 of NC_137458.1, read as the reverse complement.
CTTTTCTCATTTCACTATGGAAGAAGAGAGTTTCACAGTAACAAGGGGGCTATATCGACAAATGGAGATATGGTATGTTGAAGAAAGAGTGGAGGAGGAGTTGGTATTGTTTATAGCGAGCCATGTTCTTTGTGAACTTTTCCCAAGGAATGAATGTTATTGGATTTTATATCTGTTACTCTTTTAAAGTGGTAGTGGAAAGGAACAGTGTACACAGCACTTAAACTTTTGATTTCTTAGAAACGACGACACCATCGCGCCAAACTGTTGACCATTATTGAAAGTAGTGAATAGATGTTATTATTTCGTTATGTACAGTTCTTGCCAAGTCATTCATTTCGACTGTGCTTGTGAAATCGAATATACTACTCTGCGACAACATAGGAGGGGGGGGGGGTTAAAAGCAGCACTACGAGAAACAAAATCAGCGAGTGCTTTTGAATCCTTCCACCCGCCTCATGAAACAGGTTCAACATAGTATGTGAAATGTATTTATTGGTATTTCACTTATTAGAATAGATTGTCACATAGTCGGATATATGGTAGAATGACATCTGATGTTATTGATATAACAAAACAATTTATAATATAGCAGTAATCATGTCACAATTAGTAGTCCCGGCGGGAGCTCATATGGTTTGGATTCCACGTTAATCAGTAGGTCCCGTCTCATATAGCCTCAACTCAAAATCACCTCACCTTACAAGTAGTAGTATTCAATAAATGATGTTCGATATTGTTTCTGTTTATACATACCGGTACATAAATAATAATAATAATAATAATAACACAATGTAATTGATAGCATATGCATATTTTTAAGTAGCCTACTAAATATACCTATATCATGTATTTGAGTATTAACTTTTCGTTTTGAAAAATATTAAAATCACTGTAGTAAAATGTAAAATACAGACTAGGACTAGAGAGGGCGCCAAACAATCACTTCGCCCGGGTGAAAATTTTGCCTTGGTCCGCCCCTGAACGTACCTCATGAATTTGTACAGAAGTTGAACACTCTTACAAGACTAAAGTTTAATAACAGGTTTTATCATCTATTAGAAATCCTCTAACCTTCGTAAGTTTGACAAGTAGCTAAACAATATCAAAGTCAATTTAGGGAACTTTATGAAAAAGCGTCCATATACAGAGATTGTTCAGTCTACATTTAGCCAATTTCGATTTACCTAAAAATTTAGAAGAATCCATAGCGCCAGGTTCGTAAGTGCTCGATGTGTTTCCCTTGGTTCCTAACAATAGCCCGACAGCGTAATTTCCACTGTAATAGGCTTCTCTGAAGAACTGGGAGGGGAATCTTGTCCCATTCCCTTTGCGCAGCTTTCTAAAGGCCTTCCACAGTTGCCACACGCCGTTTTCCCAAAGCAATCCAAATCCACAATAGTCCATAGGACTTGCATCTGGAGATTTAACAGGTACCTCATTGAAAGGTATCACCTGTATACCACAAGCCTCCTCCATCTCCCTGTAGAATGCGAGGGACGATCGGGAGGTATGTGATGAAGCCTTGTCCATATGAATGCGCACCAGATTGGCGTCATTTCCCTACATTGTTGGAATCTCATGCTCGTAGATCGGCCGCATGATCTGCTCCTGCAAATACTGTGAATTTATTTTGCAGTTCTTCGCCACCCTACGAATCTTCAGTTTACTTCGGTAACAGTAGCCAGTAACGACCATGAACCCTTTTGGGAAGGATTCTTTACAGACACGGACCCACCTTCTGAAGTTCTTGGCGCCTTTCTCTCGGTACATGATGGCTGTCGGTTTGTCGCAGTCGGAAAGGTAAATCCATGCTTCGTCGAGCACTACAACGTACATCCACCTTTGTTTTGCCAGATGCCGTTCGTACAGCTTCCGGGCGTTACACTTTCGTTCCTTTTGGTGGACATCCGTGAGAAGGTGGCCGCGAGCTTTCATGACTTTTTCCAGCTTGAATTGATGGTGTAACGTCCGGCTCACAGTCCCCAAATACACATCAAGACGATTAGCCATACAGCTTTATGTTGGCGGATTTTCTTGTATTGCCATTTTACGAAGTTTCCTCTGCATGGTGGAGGTGGCCTTGGTGCATTCCTGCTTCCTAGGCAACTTCGTTGGTGATCCAAATGGTGGAGCTTCGTTGCCCTTGTACTTTTTAATAACATTTTTTATTCCACTTAAACTGATGTTGCAACAATTCTTCTTGCACTGTTTTCTAATGACAGAAACACTAAAGTGAGCGTCATAAAGAGCCGCAACATAGCCTTCCCAAAACCGGCTTAGTTTGGGCGGCATTTTGGTCACAGAGCGGAAACCCACACACTTGGAAACAAATTTAACACAACACTCACAACAATTTCCCTGTTTTGTGCGTTATTGTCGTCCACGCGAAAAACCAACTCGGTTCTCAGGAAGCCACTGCACAATACTGCAGGACGCCACGAGCCAGGTCGGGTGAGTCCATTCTGCCCGGGAGGGGGAAGGAACGAAATCGGCCAAACGTAGGCTGAATAACCTCTGTAATTTTCTTACATAAAAACAGTACCTTAAAATCTAGAACTATTTATACAAATTGTTTTCATTATTTTGCAACCTTTGGCCTCAGGCGTGATAATTAATAGCATAGCAAAACTTAAGAAAAACTAAATAAAGAGGTAAATTCCACTATTGCTGAAAATTAGCAACAAATTAAACAATTTTAAATACATTTGTTTTCAGCACCTCACAACAATTACACTATAAGCTTTCCAACTTTTTTATCTGCAAAATCTCTTACAATAACATCTACGTATATACTGTTCCCCCTCCACCACCACTTTAAAAGAGTAACATATATAAAATCCAATAACATTCATTGCCCGTGAAAAGTTCACAAAGAATATGTCCCGCTATAACCCCCCTCCATTCTTTCTTCTACATGCCATGTCTTCATTTGTTGATATAGCCCCCCTAGTACTATGAAACTCTCTTCTTCCATAGTGGAATGGAAAATGATGATGGAATTTACGCTACTTCACAAGAATATAAACGAAAAAAATCAGTAGAAAACACGTCATAAAATTTACTTTATGAGGCTCGTTTTGGCGCCCCCTGACTGTGGCGCCCCGAGCAGTCGCCCGGGTTGTCCGACCCTTGGTCTGCCCCTGCTCATAAACTATATTTTGTAAAGTTAATATTCAACATAATGCTATTATTATTATTATTATTATTATTATTATTATTATTATTATTATTATTATTATTATTATTATTATTATTATTATTATTATTATTATTATTATTATTATTATTATTATTACCAGTAGAAACCAAATGTTTTGATGTGGACTTAAAATTAAGAATAAATGTGTATCTGCATCATTGAAAGTGTTTTATATTTGATTATTTATCTGTACTTTCTAGAGCTGACTTTGTTGTAAGAATCTTACTGACGAATATAGATTAATTTGAACGTTGTGCAGTCAGCGACAAAAGTTCTTTCAGCTTGGTAAAATTAATTTTTGGAATAACGGTGGTATGGCTAGCATTTTGTGAATAACAGAGTAGTAACGTACAGAAAAATTACATTTAAAAAAATACTGAAAACTGTACTCAAATTGTCTTTAATTTTGAAGTTATTTGCGAAACTAATTTCGTCAGACGGGAAGAAATTTTGTCAGTGACTGTACAAGCCTGTGAACATTGTAACGTTCTTGGATGAAACGAAAGTAAGAAAGGTTTTCATTTAAAAAACAATATCTAGGCTAGGTAGCTATACATGTCCTATAATCTAGAGGTTACTAGAATAGTTTATATATTTTTCAGGTGACCATCACTGCAGAAGAGAAGTCTGAGTACCTGTGTTGGCCGCGAAAAAGGCTTTATAACGTCTTAAGAGCGAGGCCCACTTTGGAAGTGATTCTTCACAATATAATTGGTAAGACCTACACACTTACCCTGAGCAATATATTTACTATATATATGATAATATTATAAATTACATAGCCAC
>NC_137458.1:297663002-297730502 GCF_964235325.1 Thermobia domestica | reverse complement strand
TATCCGTACATTGTGGTCCGGTGCACAGTACTTTTATTTCTTTTATTTATTTATTTTATTTTATTTTTGTGGCTGTGTTATAATAGCTTCTAGCGGATTAAAAAGAAATTGCAAAACAAACAAATAGTTATCCCTTGATCTTCCCTTTCTCAAAGACCAACGTCATAAAGGAGCTACTGTTCTAATTTGTTGGTGTATAAACAAACAAATTGTGTATGTGAACGAAAAGTAAAATAATTGTAATGGGTTTTAATCTGTGTGTTAATCTTGTTGAATATCTAGGTGATCTTGGTTTTCGAATGGTTTGGTTTCACTAATTTCTTCTACGAGTCTGTTTAAATATGAATTCTTTTCTGAAAATTAAATCATGTGATGTATCTATTATTTTAATGTTTATAAATCACGTTTAATTTGTAAATACAATCTCAATATTAAGATCTTGTAAAAAAAAAAAAATCAGGCATTGTGTGCTCCTGATACACTAGAAATAATGTGAAAGAACTTCACTGAGGAACATTACTAGGTAAATAATTTCAAATGGTTACCTATAATGCTTTGGTACTTGTCCGCATTATGGTAACTTTATTATTTTGTTTTAAGTATATGCTGATTACCTCAACTGAACACTTGACTATATACGATTCCTGATACCATGACATCTATACATAGACACTATTGGTTTCATTGAAAACTTGCCAACTTAAATGAAATAAGTTTGCAACAGAAACTATTATATTAATAGCATAAACATTTCAAATGCTACTAGCTGAACCTGCGCTCTCTACACAGCCCATCATTCACATATGAGCATGAATCTCCTTGTCATTCCTCACAACAGCTGCACATATCCCTTTACAGGCACAAGTGAAGGACGTCTTGATAAAAATCGGGATCAGTATTTTCATTCTTCTTGCATGCAGTATATACATACATAATAATCACATACATACATCACACATACAATTAATTATAATGTCAGTGATATATATATATATATAGTGTTCATTGGGCAAAACACTCCAAACAATAAAGATTCATCTTAGACTGGACACATGGTTATCCTTCGCTTTTCATTATCATTTGGTCATGAAGCAAACCCCGGAAAAATATACTAACTCCATATACAAATATGTGGTGTTTGAATTATAACTCGTAGAATATGCTTTATTTTTAAAAATTTCAATACTTCCAGTGTACCCCTTAAAATGTAATAAAGAAATAATAGCCATTTTTTTACATATTAAATTTAAACTGAACAACCTACATAAAATTTGCAATCGATCAGTAAAAATGGCATCTTTGTAGAGCTTGTGATTTGAGAGATATCATTGTTAAAAAAATTGGCTACAATCATAAACGTCCACAATAACATAAATGTCCACGAACATATAAACTTTTCTTGACCACAAATATATAAACTTAGTATTTTAATATATATAGATGAATCGAGAAACAATCACCATTATTATAATATGCGAAGCATAATAATGAGGTTGTGCTGAAACATCACGATTTTGTACCTTCGGTGCCAAGTTTAACAAATATGTAAAATTATATTTTTTAAATAATTTTAGAATCAATACAATAAGTTAAACATACGTATATACACTACATGCATTTTTATATGCAATTGGGATGAAAATTCCTGTTGGATATAAATGTACAAATAAATGCCGAAACTCTTTAATTATTTGAGTCATTTACAATTTTAATAATAAAGCATGCACACACACGAAAAAAATCCTATTCTACAACACAAAAGTGCTGTAAGTTTCTGTCATATACCATCATAAAATTAATATACTAATTACTACCAAATGGCTATAATGTGGTGGTGATTGAAAGCAAAAGCAACAAATATCGGAAGATTTGACCACTTGCCATTTTACTTTGAGTCTCTGTAGGGGATAAAGGCATAAAAATTACCGTAGTACTATGGAAGGTATATCAAACAACACATTTTCTTTATTCAGGAAAGCTGAAAGAGTTTGCTGTGTACATACAACTCCATTCAATGAAAAAAGCCGTGACTAGTATAGAGAAGTTTCTTGTATATTATTTTGCAGTAAAATGTTACTTCATTGTTTTTTCTGATTATTTATAAAATATTGACACTTCATAGTAACTCCTAACACAATGCTTGTTTCACTTTTTTTTCTTCTTCTTCTTTAAATAGGGAAGGATATCACCCATAAACTGTATTCCCTCAACGAACACTTACAGCCTCCTGAACCGACACCTCAGCGCCTTCCTTCCGACCCGTGGAGAAGAAACCTGAATCGTAGTCTCAGCGTAGACGCCGTACACACGGGCACTCGAGGTCACGTTCGCTCTCTTGCGTGGAGAACACAACAGCAGCGCCGCACATCGGATTATTCCGACAGTAAGTTTCTAGTGGTGTTGGCCGTACAATGTCTTAAGAATATATTCTGTTTGATGTGTATTTATAGGTGTAAGTTAATATAAATAACAATTTTAATTTACATTTATTCAATTGATGACTAGATATTTAAAAAAAAAAGTATCATAAAATTAGTTTAAAACAGAAACAAATCAAGTTTACGCGGATCACGAAACATGGAATCTACAGGGTGTTACAAAAAAATTGTCAAAATTTTTGAGAATAGGTTCCTCACATCAAAATAAGAAAAAAACGTTCATATGGACCTGTGGTATGAAGTGCATAATTTCGTAGTTACAGGGTGCCGAAAATGTGAAAAAATGAACTTTAAAAGTCCATAGTTCCACTACTATAGGACCGATCGTAGTCGGGTCAAGACATCACTAAGGAACTAGTATGTGCACTATACAAATATCCATCTTTCAGAATCTCCGGTACTTGCACAATCATTTTTAAAGAGGTTGTTCGGGAATACTTGATCACTCCCCACCTACCTCTCTAAAAAATTGGTGCGCAAGTGCTGGAGCCTTGACGTCTCAGTAATGTCTTGACCCAACTACAATAGGTCTCATAGTAGTGGAGTTCTGAACTTTTAAAGTTCACTTATTTCACATTTCCGGCGCCCTATAACTCTGAAACTATCCACTTTTGATCATAGGTCCCTATGAACTTCTCTTTCTTATTTTGATGTGATGAATCTGTTCCCAAAATATTATAACATAATTTTATAACACCCTGTAGATGTCCATACATCAGAGTAAACTCCTGATGCTAGTGTTACCAGATTACTGGAACTAACTTTCGGATCTTCATGACTCATAACTTGTTATCAAGTAGTTTTGAAGTATATTTATATTATTGTAAATTACTGATTGATTAAATATAAACGTTTTTCTTCTAAGTTGAACTACTTGGATATTTCTTTAATTTATCAACTTATATATGATATTCAGTGTTCAAAATTTGTATTTCTCAAAAAAAACTCAAAGATTTATATACAATACTCACCTTTATGTGTTCTTGTACTAGTGATCATCTTTCTCTTAAGTTCTCATCAATATTTCTGGCATAATACACGAATATCCTTCATCAGGATGTTTTCTGAACTACAACTGTGAAGCTGTTGAGTTATAACTAAGAATATTCTATGGTCTAGAACTTCAACAACAATAACCAATTTATAAGTCAATGATTTCCGCTACTTTACCAATCGATGAAAACACGTATCAAAGTATTTTATGTCTAATTCTTATCTTTTGTAAATGTAACATAAAGTGCACTTTCTTGCTAATGTAAATTAATAGTAAGGAATATCATTGCAAGTAAGGCATTGAAAATTATTTACATAATAAGAAAATATTTTTTTTTAAGTCATCAAATTGGTTACAGATTTGTTATGGCAATATTGACTCTCTTAAACTATGTCACATTTAAAAGCTAGAATTTTCTATACTTTGGTGTGGAAGAATTGTCTCAACGAACTCTTTGATGATTTAAGAAAAGTCGACTAAATACAACCTGAAAAAGAATTTATTTTATACTGGCAAAGAAGTGTATTTTTTTTATCAGATTTACAAAAGATGAGAATTAGGTATAAAAATAATTTGTTAAGTGTTTTGATGTTTGATGAAATTCCGGAATTTATTGACTTACAAATTGGTTATTTCTACTGAAGTACAAGACTCTAGAATGTAAATAACAAAATGTATTCAGAACTTAATTTAGAAAACATCCTGATGAAGGGCATTCATACATTATCTCGGAAATATTGATGACAATTTAAAAGTGTGTTTTGTACATTCACAGTACAGAAATGTGTTCTATACGTTTCAATTAGCTGTTATGCTCAAAAATTTAATTGAAGTGTTACACAAAATAATGGACACTTTTTAGCTTACGTAGTAGAGATTGTGTAGTCCAAGTCACGTATGGTTGACACCAAAGCATTTCGTTATTAACCTTTGTGTAACCATAATAAAAACATCAATTGGGCGATAGTGGTATTAGGTAATGTTCTAATATAATGTCTATAATCGTAGTATATATTTCAAGTTTTACTTCTATGTGAAGTGTTCCAAATTTTGTTATTACTATTATGTGGATTTTAAAGAATATTTATAATTATTCATAATAAGAAAGAAAAAACATTACAAGTATTGAATAAGCATATAACAACCAGTGGCCTCACTAAGAAGCGACAGATAATGAGACAGTAAAGTTTAACATAAATATGACTGATAAAATAAGAAGCCTGTTCCGAATTTCAATACTTAGCAAATATTAGCACCATTACTTAGCGCAGGGGAAGAATTTTTCATTGAAGTTGAAAGCGAAGAAATATTTTTTTTTTTTTTTTTTCAAATCAATATCTACACTAATAATTCTAGATCAATATCAAGATTGCATAGCGGGTATTAGTTATATAAACAAAAATATATAAGAGATTTAGTCTTAATATTCCTTTCGCATCACTGCTCACAATTTTATAAGAGTAATATATGTAATCTATTTCAATACTAACTTGGTTTAAATAGAAATTACGGCTAAAAGAATAGAAGGTTACTTGTTAAAGTTATTAATATATATCATTACACATGAAAAGGAAAATAGTAATAGCTTAGCAAATTAGATTGAATCACTGAAAATAATCGAAATCTTCATGGTTGGAAAGTCCACCTGTTCTCAATTTTAAAAGTACAGGGTGAACATAAAGTCTCTCCCTGATAACAAATGTTAATAACAACAAAACTAAGAATGATAGAAACATGCGGTTTGCGGCAAATAATAGGAAAACTCAAAAAGTTTTTTTTTTTTTTTTTTACCTGACTTAGAGAATTTACACATGTGCTACATTAGTTTACCCTCAAGACATCCATGCAATCCATCCATGTGTTATTTAACATTTCAGGAGTCCCTGTGTCTATTGCTCTTTTTTTTTTTTTTTTTTAGTGCTGCAATATCACGGACAGGTGTTGCTCAAACAGTTGACTTCGGAATGTTCAGTTTACGTGATGCAAAACGCAAGGATTTCCATAGGTTTCGGGTTAAAGCTACACGAACAGCTTTCACACGTTCCTCACTAACACTCTACCACTTCTATCACGATCTAAAATACTTCCTGTTGCAATAAACTTACTATACCATTTCCTTATGCTCTTAACATCTGGTGGCTGCTGTCCATACTCTCTCCTGAATGTTCGTTGAACTGTGACGGGAGATTTTGCTTCATGATACCACAACACATATTTCACTTTCTGATGTGCTGACTCCATTTTTAAACAGATGACTGTCGCGCTGTGGTTAGCTGCAGTAGATGGCAACACATGTGGCAAAATCTTGAAGTATCATAGAAGCAATGTTTTCAGACCGCATGTTTCTATCATTCATTGTTTTCTTGTTATTAATGTTTGTTATCAGGGAGAGACTTTATGTCCACCCTGTATTATATCACCTTTAAAAGCCTCTTAGAAAGGAGCAGAAAAGAGATACAGCTAGTATGTATTAAAGGTTCTATTTAACTGGGCATAAATACCTTTAATTATATCTCGAGTCTTTTTTTTTTTTTTTTTTTATGGTACAATGTTTCAATGTAAACGGCAGATATCTTGATTAGCTATAACAATGAAAGCTTCATAGCCTTACTAAAGTTGTAATTTATTATATTAATAAGGGAATCAATTATTATAATACAATAAATTAAAGTGTAATATGTAAAGACGAAACTTTTTCGCTAATACGATACGTGTGTGAAACGTTAAAACAAAAGTGTTCAGGAAATCTCGAATTTTTCGTTTCAGAGCCAGAAATCACGTTTATATTACCGCGAATTTTCGCGAAATTCGGCATTACTTGCGATAAATGCTAATGAAAACGGAAATGTGGAATTCTTGCTAATTATTTCTAATAATAACTAAAAAGCGCATTTCCAATATTATTTAACTTAAAAATCGTTGCATTTTACCGGAAACTTGCACGACGCTAAATTAAGTTCTCCATAAAATCCATAAGTTTGCATGGCGTGATGTCACTTTCTGGGATTTGACATTGTTTATGGAAGTTGATGTTGTATCATTGTTAAACAGTTTAAAAATTAACTACAGGTCTTTTGCTGTCAGCTCGTTGTGTTCAATATGGTTGCAAGTCTCGGCTGTTGATACCGAGAGATTCTTTTCCAAGTATAATATGATTGTTACTGACAGAAGAACAAACTTAAAAGAAGAATTGGTAATATCTTGCTGCATGCTATCCTTTAACTAAGGATGAGGTTAGAGGAAGTGTTTAAATTTTTACATTAATTTCTATATTTCAGTGAATACAGTACCTAGAATGTGCACCTAATCAAGGTATATCCTCAGTTTTGTATTAGATATACACCTACTACCAAAAATACACTGTTTACAAGTTCCGTAATTCAAAAAAAAAAAAAAAAAAAAACTTGTGTTACATTTTAAAAAGTAAATGCGACATAAATGCGAAAATTGTGATAATTAATGCTACAAAATATCAAAATTGTTGCGAAAAAGTTTTGTCTCTATTAATATGTCAATGAACATCCATTGGTACAACTGCATCAACATATCATTACGTTGAAATATTGTATATATTAATTTCATAGATTCAAGATAATGAAAATGGTTTATGGTTCATTTTACACATTAGCTGTGTTCACCCCTCCTAAGCTTTTGATATGAAGACCCTTCCTAGGATCATAAATGGGCTCTTCCAAATCGTTATTTTATAATTATCTATGAATGATAGTAGAACATTTCATTAAAAATAAGCATTTTTAATTAGAAATATTCATACTTATATATACAGAGTGTTTGAAAACAACACCAACAACGTTTGGGAGGTGATTCCTGACACCAAGATAAGACAAAAAGTATAGAACCAACCTGGGTGCACAAATGCTTTTTGTCGGAGTCATAGGCAGCCGAAAACGAAAAAAAATAGCTTTAAAGATCCATAGCTCGAATACTATGGGACCTACCGTAGTCGGTTCAAGACTAATATATGCGCTATCCAATAATACATGTTTCAGAATCCTAAGGTAGTCACGTGACAATTTTTATAGAGGCAGTTTGGCAACGGCCATGTAATTTGAAGTACTCACCAACTACCTCTATAAAAGTTGTTGCGAAAATACCTATTCTGAAACTTGGATATTTGGATAGGGCACATATTAGTTCCTAAATGAAGTCTTGACGACCAGACTACGGTAGGTCCCATAGTTTTGGAGCTATGGACTTTTAAAGTTCACTTTTTCATGTTTTCGGCAGCCTATAACTTCGAAATGACGGATTTCTCAGCCCAGATTTGTCTATACTTTTCTTCTTATTTTGGTGTCAGGAATCAAATCCCAAACGTTATTGGTGTTGTTTTGAAACACATATTATATATATATAAAATGAAGTATATAACATGGTTTTCTAGAGTATGTTTACTATTTTAATAAAGTGAACATGAAGAATTTTCTGTCACCCATATATCATTGTCAGACCGTAAGAAAGATAAAAAGAAAACAAAAAAAGATAGAATATACGAAGCTATCAGATAGTATTAATGTTGTAGCTAAACACGTACTACATTTTTGATTAATGCCTTTTTTCTCTAACATACTACGATGACACATTAGGAATCGAATACCCCCCCCCCCAAAAAAATCATGTTATTAGAATTTTGGTATGTTAAGTCCAGGAAAACACAATTTTAAATAATATTATATTTTTATTTATTTATTCATTCATTTTTGAATGATTACATTATATATCTAAGAGTTGCTAGCTGTAAACTTTATAAATTATGCTTGTAATAACTAATAACATCAGTTCTTGCACTTTTCCTGCTCTAAAAATATCACAATTCCGATACCTATCAAAACCTACAGAAATGAAACTTCCAAAATTCGTATATTGCATATGCCCGAGTTGCTAGTAATATTTAGTAAATATGGTAGAGGAATCTGAGTAGAAGAGCTGATTCCGTTTACTAGAGTTTTATTTTATATATATAATTCTGATATTATTAAGAAAATATTAACAGAAAACCCCTACACTAGTCGGGAGGCTCTGTTGATCACGCATTGCCCACTTTTGAACAGTTAGATACCATTTCATGATTATCGTTTTATATATTTTAAACTTCAAATTCGCGACGACAACAAAAATTTTTAACTTAATAATAACACGAATTCCCAGCTTTTAGTCGACACTTAATTTCTTCGTGAATATGGTTTTGGTCTGTTAATATTGATCCTAGATATTTGAAAGTATCCACTTTATCAAAAGTATTATTTGATATTTTAACGCATCCATAATGTGCAGTATTACGATCCCGATGAACTTCCATGTATTTAGTTTTCTCTGCATTTACTTCTAAACCCATGTACCTGCGAGCGTTTAATAAGCCCTCTACATTTCTTCTGTTGTTTTCCTATCATCCGCTATTAAATTCACATCATCAGCATACACCATAATCTGGTCAATACCATTCAACTCTAGGCCCTAATTGCTATCTTTGATTTTCCTTATAGCGTACTCCAGGACAAAGTTGAATAATAATGGCGACAACACATCTCCTTGTTTCAGGCCATTCTCGATGTGAAAGCTCGTGGACAAAAATTCTCCTACCCGGACTTTACTTTGCGATTCATTTAAACATACCTTAATTAATCTAACTAGGTTTTTTTTTTTTTTGGGGGGGGGGTTCTAAATTCTGTAAGAATGTTGTAGAATACTTCTCTTCTAACCGAGTCGTAAGCCAGTCTAAAGTCAATGAATAATTGATGTACCGGGGTATTGTATATCTGTTGTTCTGTATGGTTGCGAAACATGGTCGCTTACTCTGAGGGAAGAAGTAGACTGAAAATATTTGAGAATAAAATACTGAAACGAATATTCGGACCCAAGAGAAACCGGAATGGGGTAATGGCGGAAACTTCATAACGAGGAACTATATAATTTATACCGTTTACCAAACATTGTTAGGGTTATTAAATCTAGTAGGCTCAGGTAAGTAGACCATGTAGTCAAAATGGAAGAAAATAGGAACGCTTTCAAACTTTTAACTGGAAATTCAATCGAAAAAAAAAAAAAATAAGAAGATCTAGGTGCAGATGGGATGACAATATTAAGATAGATATCGCAGAAATAGGAATACAAAGTAGAAACTGGATCCAATTGGCTAAGTTTAGAAGTCCATAGACAACTCTTGTGAACGCGGCATTGAACCTCCGGGTTTCATAGGCCATAGACTTAATTAGTTAGGTAGTTAGAGACCCTTTCATAGTATGTAGTTTAAGGAAGCTATTTATAAACAAATATTTATCGAAATGAAAAGCAAGTGTATTTACTTCTTTTGAGATTCAAGTTTCGTATTTTAACCTTTCACACGAATGTGTGTTTAACAAAAATGTATTCGTAATGCAATTAAAGAAAAGTTTGTTATCGTATCAAGAAATTTAAAGATAAATATGTGAACTTGGCACAGCTATTTACTTGAACATTGTTAGTCCTACTTCAAACTTAAAATTTCACAATCTTTTACTGTTCAACGTTACAAATAATAAATCCAATTTCTCCACAACTTGTAGCTATATACAATTTGATCTCTCAATATACGTTCCTTTCTTCCCAGTTTTATGTCGATTCTCTACAACAAAACGAAAATTTCACGCCTCATGTACTGATCATTCTCTTTACTGAGATTCCTTAGTCACATTTTAGTAAATATTACGAAAAACGAGGATCGATGTAATAATTAAGGTTGGTGTAAAGGGAAAAGTTTTGCCCATACATGTCACTACAGTCTTCGTATCTCTCCCATGTATTTTTTACCATTGACGAAAATTCACGATTTCTCTTACAAATTTCAACCTAGAGACTTCAAATTTTTAGAGAAGGAACTTTATAACCTATTGAAGGCAACAATCCGTGGCGATTTTTTATTTAGAATTTTCTTCATTGTTGAAATAGCTTGATTGTTGAAATGGATATCCCAACTTTTAACAATGTAACTGTTTCAACAATGAATAAAATTCTAAATAAAAAATCGCCACGGATTGTTGCCTCTGATACGTTATGAAGTTCATTCTCTAAAAATTTTAAATCTCTAAGTTGAAATTTGTAAGAGAAATCGTGAATTTTTGTCAACGGTAAAAAAACACATGAGAGTAGATACGAAGACTGTAGTGACATCTATTGGCAAAACTTTTCCCTTTACACCAACCTTAATATAAAGGTTTCGGGAGTTTTGTTTTCAAACTTCTAAGTTTTGCTAGGTAAGCTGTTAGTCAGACCTACGGTAAATTGGAACTTTCAGAGCGGAGAAAGTTCGAAAGCTAATTAGTTCAGTTAGACAAATATGCTTTAAAAACGTCACAGCAACTTTTAAATATATAATGTAACCATTAGATAACATAAGTACATAGGGTGTTAAAAAAAATGTGTCACAATATTTTAGGAGTAGATCCCTCATATCAAAATAAGGAAAAAAGTTCATATGGACCTGTGCTCGAAAGTGGATAGTTTTGGAGTTATAGGTTGCAGAAAACGTGAAACAAGTGAACTTCAAAAGTTCATAGCTTCACTACTATGGAACTTATCGTAGTCGAGTCAAGGCATCACTGAGGAATTGGTATGTGAACTATCCAAATATCCACGTTAGCTGCCAATGGTGAATTTTGTTGTTCACCGAGCGTACTTACTTACATTATTCTTGTTTTGTTCATACTTTTTAAACATAATATTAATATTGAAACATAATCTAAGGCAAGGTATTGAATCCGCGTGCATAAAAATTGGGGGTCCGATCGGACCTACGTGTGTATATTTTGTTTATGGGCAAGGGGATAAATTACAGTGGAACTGGCAACTCTGTTAGAAAGTTATTTGTTTATTACTACATGTGCAGAAGTGAGAAGTGTGGATATATTCATCTTGCTTTTAGTGCTAATAAGTAATATCTTTGTGCAATGGAAAACGAAGAAATATGAGCAGAACTCGATCTCATTAGTAATAGTAGTGTAGTGATCTAGACTTTTCTGAAAATTCAGCAAATGACAGGGACACTGACATCTTGTGAAAATAAATTAGAATAAATAATGAATCCATTGTTAAACTTTTTACCATGTCACTGAAAAAGCAAAACATAGGTCCGATCGGGTCTACAAAAGCAACAAATGTTTGTTACTTGGTATTTAGCGCCCCTAGCGGCGTTAATAATCATTATCAAAGACCAAAACCTACATGTGTAATAAAAACACTACAGTTCATTAACAGTAGAGACAGGATTTTACAATACAAGTACTCAAACGTCAATTCTACAAATTAGAAATTGTGGGTTCGATCGGACCTACAAGAACATTTTCTTAGATCACTCCAGTAGGTCCGATCGGACCCACATGGCAGCTAACGTGTTAAGGATACTCCAGTACTTATTCAATCCATTTTTAGAGAAGTACGTGGAGAGTGATCAAGTATTCCCACATAGCCTCTCTAAAAATGATTGTGCAAGTACCGGAGGTTCTGAAAGATGGATATTTGGATAGTTCATATACTAGTTCCTCAGTCATGTCTTGACCCAACTACGATCGATCCTATAGTAGTGGAACTATGGACCTTTGAAGTTCATTTTCTCACGTTTTCCGCACCCTATAATATAACTACGAAACTAAGCACTTCCGACCACAGGTTAATATAAACTTCTTTTTTTTTATTTTGACGTGAGGAATCTACTCCCAAAATATCGTGAAAAATTTTTGTAACACCGTGTATAATATTACTTACAAGTTTTTTTTTTCTAGACTGAATATACAAGAAACTGTTATAAAATGAAGAAAAGCTCCTTCGTGAATATACGGTTAGCGTATGCGTGTTCGGCGCGGGAGACCGAGGTTTGACTCCCGGCGGAATTTCATGTGATTCGGATCCCATGTTAAGCTGTAGGTCTACGTTTCATATGGCCTTGGTGCTAAAAAAAAAAATGCTAAACTCGAATCCAGGTAGAAACATCAATGTAATGAAATTAACTTTTATGGTTTTCGATTCTTAATAGATCGTGCTGGCATGATAGTAAAGCTCAATA
Organism: Thermobia domestica; assembly: GCF_964235325.1. Taxonomy (NCBI): domain Eukaryota; kingdom Metazoa; phylum Arthropoda; class Insecta; order Zygentoma; family Lepismatidae; genus Thermobia; species Thermobia domestica. The sequence continues at coordinate 297,718,018 of NC_137458.1, read as the reverse complement.
ACAAGAAAGAAGGGATTTAAAAATATAAAGGAAATGTTTAGCTACACAATATGACGTAATGCTATCTTATTTTAATAGATTTTGTTCTCTTTTCTCACTTTTTTTATTAATTCTTTCTTACGATCTGACGACGATCTCTCGTGATCGAAAGCTCTTCAGATTTCATAAAATAGCAAATGTATTCTAGAAAACTGTCTTATATACTTCTTATTTTGTTTATATATGTATATATATTAGGATGTAACAAAGAGGTACGGCAAAATTTCAGGGGTAGATTCCTTATGGGTAGATAAGTAAAAAAAAGTTCATATGGCCATATGTCGGGAAATGCATATTTTCAGAGTTACGACCATTGAGCCATCTGATGGTGTGAAATAGTTACATTCTGGATGTCCCTTAATGTGACTCAATTTAAACTTCAATATCTCAGCTCCTAATGAAGCTAGGAAGGTAATTTTCGTATCGATGTCTTCCTGAAGGATGAAGCTTTCCGCTGGTATGCATTTTCACGGGTAGACGCAGAGCCAAGGGCAAGTTATCCAATACATCCGGAATATGGGTATCCAGGAAGTCTCGATCGGTGTTTCTCATCAACCTCTGCGGGAATATGTGTGGGCCTAGTAAAGTGTCACCGACAATATTGCACCACACACATTGAAATCAAACTCTTGCTGATGTCTCGTGGGACTGATCACATGAAGATTATCGTCCGCTCAAACATGTGCATTATGGTAATTGAAGATGCCTTCTCGTTTGAACTGAACCTCATCTGTTAACACTATTACAGATGGGAAAATAAGATTAACGGCACACTGGTAAAAGCCGGTATCACTGGCAAAAGCGTACTCGTGGCAGGTAGTCGGCTGCTGATAAAGACTGCACTCGCTGCAGGTGATATGGGTACAGGCTCACTCGATGACACGCACGCCATATTTGCGTATGGTTTACACGTAGTTAATCCATCAGAAAGACATTAATTCCAAAATAATCTTCCTAGCTTAAGTAGGAGCTAAGGTATTGAGGTTTAAATTGAGTCACATTGAGGTGCGTCCAGAATATGACTATTTCACACCGTCAGGCGGGTCAGTGACCGTAACTCTGTAACGATACATTCCCCGACATATGGTCATATGAACTTTTGCCTTGTCTATCCACAATGAAATCCACCCCTGGAATTTTGCTGTACCGTTTTTGTTACACCCTATATATGTATATATAATTTACCAGCAATAAATCTTATTTTCAACTTCGTGTCATTAAAAACCTCAAAGACTTTTTATATGTGTTTCATGTATTATTATAACTTTCTGTATTTTTAGGACAACCTTCTTTTATTTATTTATTTATTTATTTAGTATGATATTGTTATTAAGTCAATACTACCTAGGTAAACAAGATGGAGTATTAAACACGCTTTATCACACTGAATTCCACACTGCTTAATCTGGTTAATAAATGGTAGAAAGGGGAAAAATGAAAATAAAAATACCGTTTTCCATGTGTATCCTATAACCACTTTTCTTACAGCGATAATGAAATATAATCACCAAGAACCGATTCTCATAGCAAATGGAGCAGGAGGTGCTCCCAATGTAGCTGATAATTTTCGTCCGTAAGTACGATGTAGTTTCCGAACACTGACCAAAAAAATCGAATTTTAAATAAGCTAAAAATAAACAATCAAGCTTCATTTTTTCACACCTGCAGTTTTCGAGTGAGCATCAATTCTTCCACTTTTCTATATATGTATATATATACTTATAAATATTTACATATATATATATATACATTACAATAGATGTGTGTTTGTATGTGTGTGTTTTAGAGTAGAAATGTAGCCACCCAAACCTGAAAGCCGTCATTTTCTTGTAATATAATAATCAATCTAGAATTGTTAATATATACATATTGGATCCTAAAAGCAGGCATTGTGATATAGTCTAATAATCAATCTATTTTTCAGGAGTTCAAACACTATGCTGTAGTTTTGTACTATTATGTAACATATTATTTTATTTTTACTTCTTATAATTTTGAGCTATTTGCTGAAACAGCTTTTAACTCGTCACGCCATTCATAAAACTTTGCTAGTGCAGTCAAGTTTAGTTTATACAAAAATTTTGTAATATATGTATATATTTGCACAGTATCTACTACGCAGGACGTGTCCAGTTGAGAGTAGTATAATAAAAAATATAAAATAACATTAGTGTTGATATTAAAATTACTATTTTAAAGTTATTTTTAGTGCATGTTGGGTACATTCACAATCATACGGAATAATAAGCAATTACAAACGCATGTAATAAAACTAGTATGAATTTTACACACACACATAGAGATGCAAAAAAGCCGGCTTTTTTGAATCGATGGTTTTTTTCACATAAAAAGCCGGCTTTTTTGGAAAAAAACCGAGAATTTTGGAAATTTTGGCTTTTTTCATTTTCATGATTTTTCTATCCAAATAGCTTTCTTATAGTATATTCTATAGTTAGATAAGATTTCCACGACCTGAATGCCATATTTAGCTCTGTAATTCACCATCAAGATGGATGGAGCACATATTTTACGAATTAAAGCTAACATGAAGAATGTAGTATTTGAGGGCAATTTTACAGGTTATTTAACTTTATTTTAACTTTTGAGTTATCGACATTTTTTTCCTTCTCTAGATCATTTTAGTTTGTCATCCGTGTTTCATTTCTAAGAGCTTAGTACTCCAGCTTCTAGCACGAAAGTTAAACTTACGTTTTTCTATATATCCGTCAAAGCATACGTTTTTCAATATGTCCGTCAAACCGTATTTCCACATTTCTGTTATACTGTAGTTGTGCAATGATTTAGCAATAATTTTCCAGATACAACCTTGAATACCAATTTATACAAATAATCAATAGCGGATTTAGAAAAGTACTTTGGGAGGGGTTTCTCTGATTGTTTCGTTTTTTAAAAAGTCCTAATTTTATTTGGGAGGTGCTTGAAGTTTATGAGTACAGGCATAACTTATATTTCGTTTCGTTTATATGTTTAGCAATAATCTTCCGGATACAACCTTGAAGATCATTTTATACTGAGAATCAGTGGCGAATTTAAAAAAGTGTTTTGGGAGGCGTTTTCTTACTACTAATGTTTAGTTTTTCTAAATATTCGTAATTTTTATTCGACGGGAGCTTAAAGTTTATGAGTAAAGGCATAACTAATAGATATTTCGTTCGTTTTAGACATTCCACAACTTTGGAGAACAGGCTTCAGTCCGAAAGACCGATCCTCTAACCTTCGCAAAACCGTCACTGCTGGTAATTAGTAATAATAACGATTTAAAAACAATAAGAAAGGAAGTCGGCCAACTCCTACACTCCTAGTCGGCCAGTGCACGCACTATTTCTACATTCTCAGATGGAATGAAGGAAGGCTTTGTCAGAATGGTCGAATGCTGGGTTGAATCCCGGACTTCCCGATAGAAGCGCAAAAGCCAACCACTCAGTCACGTTTGTTGTGCAGTTGTATTTAGCTTAACTTAAATATATTCCGTAGTTTTTTTTTTTTTTTTTTTTTTTTTTTGTTCCGTAATGATATGTTGAATCCCTCTTGTTAAAAATTCAGAAAACTTGAGGACTGGGTAAACCGTGATGGTGGTCAAGGGCGCCCATGTTGTGGTTTCCAAGGAGGGGAAGTGTAAGCGACGTTTCAAAAATAGTTTCAAATTTTGCTGTAACTAATGTAAAAATCCTATTGGATTTTCAATATTCTGAAGTACATTTTCCTCTAGGGGGGGCAAGCGCCCCCTTAACCCCCCTGATGGGCGCCCTTGATGGTGGTTATAAAAAACTTGACTGTAGAATTTCAAGAATATACAGAACCATGTGCAGCCTTTAATTGTATCATACAAATCTAAGCATTTCTCTTATGTTTTATTTTAATTTTATTTAGTTTCAAAAAGAGGGTATGGAATATTTTGAAGTAAAAATACTACATACAATTTTGCTAGTTATTTGTGTATTTTTTGAAAGAAGTTTTTACTCTTAGGGTTGGCTCGTTTACACCAGCTGTTTTTTTTTTTAAAAAAATAACTGGTTTAAACTAAAAAAATTAAAAGAACAAAAATGGGAATCGTGTGAACTTCATAGTGACGTTTCACATGTCAAACCATCTGCATTAGTCTTATTTCCTTTTCACCTTTTAATCAAGGTGTCCCATGTTCAATTCTCGGTCGAACCACAACCCTTCTTTCATGTGTAAACCAAGTACTCTTTCGGATGTCACTTTAAGCGAAAGTCTTCTCCTTGATAACCTCGGTATTACGTAAGGATGTTAAGCCTAAACATACAAAACGAAACCTAATTATATATTTCTGCATGCCTGTTGTTTTATAAAGAAGCGAAGGTTGCTTAAATATATTGATTAATATTGGTAAAATTTATCGATTGCCTACTTAGCTTCCAACATTAGCTTGGATTGGACTTTCAATGATACCTACATACTAAATTTGTAATTTAATACCTCAGTTTTAGAAAAATAAACACACTGCTGAACAAGACTGCACTTATTTAATATAAAAACACATTTACACGTGACGTTTCGATCTTCTATCCAAGATCCTCATCAGACTTACACTCACGTCTGATGAGGATCTTGGATAGAAGATCGAAACGTCACGTGTAAATGTGTTTTTATATTAAATAAATGCAGTCTTGCTCAGCAGTGTGTTTATTTTTCTGATTTTATTCGCAAGACGTTGACTATGATTGTGTGTCACTCAGTTTTAGCGTACTGATTATAATACGTTGACCTTTAAATTTTACATGCAAATTAAATTTTACAGGATTTTCCCGTTATTGTTTTACATTTAAAAGAATGACGGGATTTTCCCGATGGCTAGGGCGGGAGTTTCTCAATTTAAGAAATTTACTGACCGGACTTCTTTAAGCTTATGGGACCTCTTCCAGCATAACCCCGTTGTTGAATAATAACACCAAGGCGAAACAAACTTATTTCTGTGAATATGTAATACAAATACATAAAGCAAAATATCTAAATCAAAAAACCTGGTTTAAACCCCAAAAAAGCCTGGTTTAAACTGCCCCCCCCAAAACGGGTTTTTGGCATTTTCAGAAACAACCATTGTTCTTGCCAACTCTGCTTACTTTTGTATATAGGAGGTTAAAATGTGTTTATTATATACATTGGTTAATCCTTTGGAATTTATAATGTAAAAATGTTGAAGTAAAATTGTTTAAAATATCTTTTCGAAATTCATGGTTTACTTTCTAGGTTTTATATTATTATCGGCATCAACCACTAATTAAATGACTTTCTGTGTTATAGAGAAGCGAAACAAAGTCTGCTTTATCGATTTAAAGCAGAATTTTGAAAAAAGCCCAAAATTTCCCAAGCAAAAAAGCAAAGCAGAAAAAACCGAGTTTTTTTCCAAAAAAGCCGGTTTTTTTCCGAGCCCTTGCATCTCTACACACACATACCATATCACCAAATCTCACCTCACTTAACTTTTGAGAATCGTATAACAAATACATTAACTCTTGAACAATTCGACAAACACTTACCACATAAGTATTACTATGTTAAAGGTAACTTAAGATATCTTGATACACTAGATATTCAAGAGTCTGACATACTAAAAATACAAAAAAATATAATTTTTCTTTTCCTTGTTTTTCATAAGTGAAAGAAGACATTGAAATGCACCTTTCCACAATGATAGATAATGTTATTCTACAACAGAAAATCTAAACCTGAAGAATTATCAATGTTGCCATTCATAGAAATTACAGTGTTGCCAGAATAACATTTTCCCCAAACTCTGAGTTAAGGCAGCGACTATAGGAACGAACTCAACTGCATTTGATTACGTATCATGTTGTCTTGAAATCCTGTGAACAACTTTTGAAATAACATTATTATTTAATGTTAATAACTGTATGTTAAAACTATTTTGTTTATTACAAACTAAGTACAACCATTATTTAAAATGTAGTTCACAGGATTCCAAGACAACGTGATACGTAATCAAATGCAGTTGAGTTCGTTACTCTAGTCGCTGCCTTAACTCAGAGTTTGGGGAAAATGTTATTCTGGCAACACTGTAATTTCTATGGATGGCAACACTGAAAATTCTTCAGGTTCATATTTGCTGTTGTAGAATAACATAATCTATGATTGTTGTAATTTGCATTTCATTATCTCCTTTCACTTATGAAAAACAAGCAAAAAAATTGTTAATTTTGTATTATTTTTAGTATGTCAGGCTCTTAAGATATAAAACAAAAATAATTTTATCACATAAGCCTCAAAGAAACTTGTGTTTGATGATTGTTCATTTATTTTATTATACTTCTAAGCTGGACATCCTGAATTGTGTGCGTGCGTATTTGTATAGCAGTAGTAATTAACTGTTAGCACAGAAGAAATAATGTACTCTATAATTATGCGATTTCAAAAATAAGCAGCACTAAATCTTTCATACGGAATTTAAGTTCACATATTTCATACACATACCCTCTATAACTCTGGAACCTTCTCGGCTTTCGCATTGTAATATGCCGACTCCATGTTCGACAACATTTAGGAACTCACACCAAATAATGGAAAAATCGTCAATCAATTCGATTCTCTTTATAGTAATTTCTGAATAAATCTTTCCATGAAAAATACAAGATTCCAGTCAATGTTTCTAAAGTTTTAGTTTGATAGGACTTATTTTACCTTCATACACGCCTTCAGTACAGTGGAGCAAAACAAAAACACAAGAGAATCAAGAATGTTAGACATTACAATGTTAAACTACATTGTAACACTGAAGCGAAGTAGCCCAAGTAACTCAAGTGGTAGAGCGTTGGCTTCGCATTCGGGAGGTCGTGGGTTCGATTCCCGCTGCCGACCATCCTGACTGAGGTTTTCCAGGGTTTCCCTCAATCCTATTAGGCAAATGACGGAATGGTACCTACTAAACAGGCCCTGGCCGATACCTTTCCAAAATCCTTTCCATTGTTATTGTTGTTGTTAGATACCCAGTATAAAATGACCTCTGAGTTGTATCTGGTGATTGTTAAATAAATAAAATAAAAAGAAAATAAATAAAAATAAATAAATAAATAAATAAATAAAATGAACCACTAATAATAGTCTGGGCATTTATTCCGAAGTTGGGCGTCCGCTTTCACCACATTTTTTCGCTCTTATCTCCTTTCCACATTTTCTGCAATTTGTTATTAGGTTTATTAATCCGTGTTCCTCACAAACTTTTAAAAAATTTCGCTCGTTATCAACGTATTGCTTCATAAATGTTAAAACTGTTAGTTCATTGCTCTTGTACATTCGCCATGTTGATAACATAAATGCTCGTTACTTTCCCACAATGCAACTGTTCGGTTACCTTGTGCCAAGTAGTTCCCTCCGCTCGGCATATAGTCCCATGTTTATAACCGCTTATATATAACAAATAAACAAATTTTTCGAGACCCTTATATATTATCAAGCACACAAACGATCAAATTATCCTCATCTTTCCTGTAAATTTTAAAAATTTTGCTGAAAACGGACGCCCAACTTTGGAACTTAACCCATAGTCTGTACCTAGGAATTAGTAAGTGAAAATGAAGGTGGCTCAGTAAAAAGAAATAGGGAACATATATATATATATATATATAAAAAAAAAAAAAACAGGGTCGGTGTTAGTATTTTTGTTTTACCAATTTCTAGAGGATAGGAAAGGTGCTACTGTTGAGTACGAGCCCACAAATTTGCAAAATTGTGCAAGGAATTGTTAGCTTTTCTTAAAGGGACCCTAAATCAGAGTTAACCTAATACTTCTTAACATCAAAAAACTATGTATCGCATTTAGCCGCTTTATTCCTAATCTGCACAGATACAACTGAATTCACTTCTTAAAGTACATCTGTTTATCATTACTTATCGTAATCACCATAAATCTCGTTCTCTGCATCTACAACTCATATCCAAATCTAGGAATACAAATCCAATCTATCTATCAACAACTAATCTTATCTTCCATGATATTTGCACATAATATCACCTACTTTCCTTAGGAACAGCCAGTGTCCATTTAACAAGCACTTTGTGCCCTTTTATATTCCAACAAGAATGTATTACTTTACCAAGAAATAGTGCTACTGCACTGTGGTTGTGCGGTTGATATGAGTAAGACTGTATGGTTTCGAAAAACGTTTTACAATTCGTGCTCCCTGTATTTTTGTATAGAAGAAATAGGAGTAAAGTTTTCACCAACTCATTGTATGTCCGATATTCTTTTATAGGTTATTTTATTTTTGTGTTGTTCTTACTTTCGAGCGACGGTAAGGAAAAAAGAAAATATTTTGGTCATGAAAATAATTGCACTCGGGATCTCAAGATTTACGTTTCGTGGCTTCTGCAATCCGAAAACGGGATTTTTGGATGTGTCTCTTTGTTCATTTATCTGTTCCTTCGTCCCTATTCATACACACTCTCCTAGAGGCTATACTGTTCAATGTATCCAGGGCCGGATTTAGGCATGGACTATGTGGGCCCAGGACCAGGGCGGCAAATTTTGAGGGGCGGTAATTTAAAAAAATATTTAAAAAACTATAAAACTATTGAAAATACATGTTTCACCAACGACTCAATAAAATAAGCGATAGCCATTTTCTTAGTGGCCGTGACTACGATAGTATTGTAGCAGATTAGTCGTAGCAAATATTGTCATATGTCAGTTGGTTATTATGGTGGTTTGATCAGTTGTGAGTGGATCTGCTGGAAAAGGCGGCAGTAGGCAGCTCGATACTCCAAATGCTGACCAGATATAGGAATTAAGATACATTACATAAAATGAGTAATAACAAATAAGCACAGTAATAACTAGTAATAGTAATAATTATAATTTGTAGCAAACGTAAAAATAATATTTTTAGAAGTGGATCCAGGAGAATGGAAGTTTTGGAGAGCGATGCGATTGGTGTGGTTAGGGGCAGGAATTTCGCTAAGGTCAATGGCCGCAAAACATGGAAATCCGACCTTGAATGTATCCCAACCGAATTTTAAACTTAAGGTTTTTATAAGATCCTATAGAGACATTTTTTTTATTTTTTCCTGGCCTCAAAAATAAGAGGAGTTTACTGGTATATGAAAATCAAAATTTGTAATCAACGATTTTGTTTATACTTTATAGGTAAATATTTCACGAATAGCACTATAATACGACGTTAACCACCCATTTGTTCTTCAAAAATCCACAATAGTTAGTTTACTCTTGGGGTGTTTTTTTCGGCTCAGTCTTTCCCGAGCATCCGAAGAGATTTGGTTCACATTTCATAAGTATTTTATTAATTATTCTATAATATGACGCAAGCCATTTTCCCTGAAAAATCCCCCTCCCCCCAAAAAAAAAATTGTTCGTTCAGAGGTCAGATTTTTTTTTTTTTTTTTTTTTTTTTTGGGACGATTTTCTCAAAGACTTCTCAGATGATTTTGTTCTTATTTCAAAAATATATATTACTAGAGACCGGATGTTTAGGCATTAAAAGCCTGGAAAATACGCAGGCAACCTGGTCCTAAATCAACCCAAAACATTAATTTCAGCAAGCAAACCCTATGGGATGACGTTCCATACCACACTAAGAACAGCTACTCACTCTCGAGGTCAGTGCTTTTATCTTGGACCACGTGGGTTGTACCATAGACCACTGCTGTGCTTGAACAATCCCTGTATTCATATACTGAGCACCTATAGAGTGAGTGACTGTTCTGGGAAATGGACTGGATGGCATAGTAATTAACGCATCGGCACGGTATGCCGGGGGTCCCGGGTTCGAGTACTGGTCCAGTTAGTCACTTATTCACTCTTTCTGTGTTATAGAATTCACACCTACAGTGGATCTGATGCGTTTAAAAAATCGGTTGTTTTTTCTTTCATTGATATAAATAAATTATGTTATTTAGAAACCAGTGAATGACACTCATTGTATTTCTCCATTTTCAGTATCGATTCTTTTATTTTAAATTTCGTTTGCTGTATCTCAGTGTTTGTTTAGAGTGCCTTTGATCTGAGTTTGAAATATCCCGTTGTCTGATATTGAACTGAAGTATCAATTCTTTAAAATTGATTATTAGGACTAGTAAAAATCTTTCATACATTAAAACAATACTCTGACAACAGAGGACTTCCCATTCTTTTAATTCCTGTTTCTGTTTAATTTAAAATTCAATCCGAATATTTTCAGCAATATGAAGAAGAAAAACATATTTTTAGATTTTCAAAAACCATGAAGATGTTCTATCAATTTCTACTTTTATTGCTTTGTTCAAATATCGCGGATGTTAGCTTAAGAAAATTTTTCAGATCATAGAAATTTAATTGACTTACAATATCGAACTTTATACTTTAACGAAGATTGAAGATTGGCACATTTTGTTTTGAAATGAAATCTTTAAGTTTTACGTCCCATGATTATGCTTCAAGGCTAAAGGAGACGGTGATGATGTGAAATGAATGAAATGAAGAAAGTGGGAGGAAACGGGAGAACCCTGAGGAATCTCACGCACACGGTGTTTGCCGCCATAAATTTCACTTGGCGGGGGCCGGGATCGAACCCGGAACCCCAAGCACCAGAGGTGAACACTCTACCACTGAGCCACCGCAACTCCTACATATTGTTAAACTTTGTGTGTGCTCTGGGATTCCTTATTGGATAGTAAATTTTCTTATATGATTTCGGCAACCAGTCCTGTTGCCATCTACTCACAGACACTAAGTGAAGAGCTTCGGCTTCACAAAGATTTTTACATGTTATTACAAGTTAATTACTTTTTAAACCTTCATATTATCATCCACATTCACTAGCTCTAAATTTGACTGCACCAATTATACATAATTAGAAACAATCTTGGACACAATTATTGAAACATGCTATTTGAGATATTTCGATGGCAACAGAATTGGTTGCCGAAATTATACCAGAAAATTTATCATCCGATTAAGATTTCTAAAGCACACATAAAGGTTGGTAGTTGTAATCGAACTTTAATGTTAAGGATAAGATAGGCACAAATCATTGAAAATCAGGTAATATAAATACAGGCATTTTATTTTAACATACATATATTGTGCGGTAAATGGATTCTCTGAGAAATTGGTTTATGGGCAGGGCTGGCACTAACATATGTGCAACACGTGCAATTACACGGGGTGTAAAGTTTTGAGAGGCAGCAAAATCTGTCATAACTATATTATTTAAAATAAATATTTCTTGCTGGAAACAGACTTCATGATGATGGAAATTAAACTTACTAAGTTGACCTTCTATTTCAATACTACATTTATAAATCATATTTAGGTCGCATTAGTTTGTCATATGGATAGTGCTAAAGCAAATGGTCAAACAAAAACCAGCATGAATTGCTTGTTTCTTGTCAAATACAAGAACTCATTTTCGAACAGTAGCAAATAACTGTTCCATTTAATTAGTTATGACAGTTTTGACATGAAAACTAATCTTGTTTTTGTGACAAACAAGTTGTTTATCATTGAAGGTGGAAACAAGTTTTCTTTTTTAAAAAAAAAAAAATAACAGATGTAGAAGGAAAATTGAGAAATAAAGATAAAAGAGCTAGTTGCACTGGAATTGCAAACTGATACATTGATATTGAATTCTATAAAAAGATTACTGTTTTTTTTTTTCCTCTGCATGTATGTTTCTTTTATCTTTCACTAACAAAATAGATTATTGTTGAAAGGAAAAAGCAGACACAACGAGATCGTATTTGTAATGTTTAGGCCTTTCTGAGTGCGAGTATCGTTTCCCTCCCCTTAGTTGTTCATAATGGAGTAACATACTTAAATTCGTGTTTTTAAGATTTTTTTTTTCTGGAAAAAGGTGGCAGCAATGATGCAATTGCATGGGGCGGCAAATTGCTGAGGGCCGGCCCTGCCTATGGGAGACAAATACTAGGTATTACTAATAGGTTTAGGTATCACACTGATGAGCTCTAAACTATTACTACAAGAAAAGCGGTTCCATATACTAACTGAGTCTGACATGACGTGCTACAAGCTACAACAGAAGCGCGGAGCTTAAGTAAGAACTGATCAAAAAATTCTCTGGAGAATGCCTTCATAATTTAATCTGTAGTTTTCTATATCTGTAATATTTGTTTCTTTACTGAATACATTTTCTTAGTTGAAATTCCTTCCATTTTTTGATTCAATAGATGGGTTCATTGTGATAGGGTGAAATACATTTGGATTTCAAAAAAATATGAAGTAATGAATATAAAAAATTACATTAAAAACTAAAAATGAAATAAATGAACTTCAAAGATACTCGCCTCTGATTTCTCTACAAGATGTTACAAAAATTTGTCACGATTTTTTTTTGGAATTGATTTCTCACACCAGAATAAGAAAAAAAAGTCATATTAACCTGTGGTCGGAAGTGCATAGTTTCATAGGGTGCCGGACACGTGAAAAAAAATGAACTTTAAAGGCCCATAGTTCCACTACTATAGGGCCGATCGTAGTCGGGTCAAGACATCACTGAAGAACTAGTATGTGAACTATCCAAATATACATCTTTCAGAACCTCTGGTACTTGCATAATCATTTTTAGAGAGGCTGTGTGGGAGTACTTGATCACTCTCCACCTACACTACTAAAAAATTGGTATGCAAGTACTGCAGCATGCTTAAACATGAATATTCGAATAGTTCATATACTATTTCCTCAGTGATATCTTGACCCGATTAAGATAGGTTCCATAGTAATGGAGGTATAAACTTTTAAAGTTTACTTATTTCACGTTTTCCGCACCCTATAACTCAAAAACTATCCACTTTTGAGCATAGGTCCATATGAACTTTTTTTCTCATTTTGATGTGAGCAATCTGTTCCCAAAATATTGTGGCACATTTTTATAACACCCTGTATATATATATATAGCCTATATTAACAAAAATTATATTTTATGGAGTATTAGCTGGCAGCACTGTCAAACCATTATTTGCTTACCAGTGTGTTGACAGTTGTGCCAGTAAAAGTAGGAAAAATTCAACAATTTGTTATTTTTGTTTACCCTGAATAAGTATACAACAAAATAAAGAAGAGCAAGATGGGTATCATTAAGTTTATTCTTACGACAGCTCTTCAAGCAGCTTACATTAAGAATAAATATTGAAAATTTGAAATAGACTGCAAATTTTACGTCTAACACATAAGCATCTGGATAAATAATTTGTACTAAATAGTAAAAATTATATTATTGATTTTTAAAAACTTGTAAATGGTAATATTAAATCACAGTAATTATTCGCACGGTACGTATTTTTTTATATTTCCAAGATCAACAAAAGCGAAAATAAGTGTAACACTTTATCTTTGTTCATATTGCACATTTTCACTTTCTACAGCACACTTCCGCAGTAGATAGGTACACGTATATATGTTGTTGACAGTGTAGATCTAGATAGACCACTGTAGAAAGTTCTTAGTATGCATAAACATCACAGCACAAACTGTAAGATAGCGTATGATTCCTTTTCACCTTTGTAGAAAAGGAATTTGCTTAGTATTATTAAAACTAATCTCTAAATGTGGTTATGCTATGCTAATACTAAATGTGCAGTTTCATGTATTTTTTATTTAAGCTTGTATTAGTTTAAATACATTTACACATTTAAATGATCGTTGCATTATGAGGTGATGTTCATTTTGATCAGTGCTCTTTGAATACGAAAAAGCGTTTGAAAAGCATAAATTTTTTAGAAACAATTACCTATTGTCCTAAATGTTTATAAACAATGAAAGATGTAGTTTGAAAAGTGACCTGGAGATGACAACACCATGCTGTAACGCTACTCAAGGATGGAGTAATAAATAATGTGTCAAAATGGCACTTACTGCTTGTAACTAGAGATCGACAAAACTTCTTTTCATGAAAACTGGCATTTCGGTTTTCTTTTTTTTTAAAAAAAAAAGTTTAGTTTTTCACCAAAACTTTTTTTTTTTTTTTTTTTCAAAAGGGTTTTGACTTTTCACAAGAACTAGTGTGCTCATTTCACTACAAGAACGAAGAAGCAAACATTTTGATAGAAAACCGAAGCCGGTTTTGATAGAAAGCTAAAATCATTAAGTATTCTGTCTTTTAGCAGGTCCTGGGACTAATGAGGTGCTTTTTTTTCTTTCTTTTCTTCTTCTTAATTTTCAGTTTGGGTCTGGAAATGTTTCTTTCATATTTCTCGATTTTCAGCTTCCTCTTTTACCTCCCAATATTTTCTTCTATTTTTGAAATCATCGATCACTTTTGTGCTTCTTCCTATTCCTCGCTTTCCTTCCATCTTTCCTTCTATGGCGGTATGAAGAAGACAATTTCTTCGCAAGATGTGTCGAATCCAATTGGCCTCCGTACGAAGGATGATGGCTAGAAGCGTCCTCTTCTCTTCTATCCGTTTTGAAGCATCTTCTTTTGTTACTCTTTCTGTCCATTTTATCTTCTCCATCTTCCTCCAACACCACATTTCGAAGCTCTCTAAATATTTCTTCTCTAACTTCCATAATGTCCAAGTCTCTGAACCGTATACTTTATATACAGCACACTTGACCAGTTTCTTCCTTCGTCCAATTTTAAGGCTGCTAGTTAAGAGTGACCTTTTCTTGTTGAATATTTCTTTGGCTATGGAAATTCTCGATCTCATCTCTTTGTTGCAGTATGCGTCTTTCGTCAGAATAGGACGTAATCCTGGAGCGGATAACGCCAATTTCTAACGTTGTTCATATATTTATATAAACAAGGTTACTGATTTATCAAAATTCATATGAACAAAGTATCATCATGATATCACCTTTTGTTATAGTACGTATCAAATTAAACTTCTACACTCCTTAAAAATTATACATGTAGTTTTCACGAGATGGATCCTTTATTATATATTATTTATTTTTCGTTACTATGACGAGTAAATTCACATCGTCAAATCACAGCATAACAAAATATCATCGCATAACAACAGAAAAGAAATTACTTCTATTTCTCTGTTCATATTCTTCTTCTTCCTTTCTTGTACAGCTTGTGTATATTTTAAAAGTACATTTTGCCATAAATACAAATAAAGATATAATAAAGATGTTAAAATACAAAGTATCGTTGTAAGAAAACTTCCCAGATATTTGAAATGACCGACCTCTTCAAGTTCTCTGTCCTACTTTAACACGTAACGGCGCATTCCCACGGAATATTCTCATGAATTTCGATTTCTCGAAGTAGTTTCACAGTGTCAACTATTTTGTCAATCTTCTCCTGTAGTCTTTCTTCGGTTCTAGCTATAAAATAACCGTACCATCTGCATACCTGATCTTGTTAATGATCTGCCCTCCAATCTTGAAATCTCCAATTCCCATTAATGCTTCCTTCATTAAACGCTCACTGTAAATGTTGAATAATTGGAGCGACATACTACATTCTTCTCTGACTCCTCTTCCAATCTCCATACTATTGGTTTCTCCTTCATTCAAGAGCAACTTGACTCGTTGTTCTATGTACAGGTTGCGAATAAGTATTTGCAGAAGTTTCGTCCAACTGACCGTGTCGAAAGCTTTTTGCTATTTTATGAAGCACAAACACAACTCTCTTCCTTTACGTTCTGAGATAATTCTCATCAACTCAATGGCATCTCTGGTGCCTTTTCCTTTCCGGAATCCAAATTGATCTTCGTCCAACATCTCTTCTATCTTACTTTCCAGCCGCCTGTTCAGTATGCGCGAAATTATCTTTCCAGTGTCGGAAATAAGACTAATGGTTCTGTGATATTTCTAAAATCGAATTGATTTTTGTTTTCACCACTATTTACAACATTCTCCAAAGAAGAGTTTATCTGTCACAGAATTGACACAATGTCCAAACTTCCTCGTTCATTTATACATTGTGTAGTGGCAAAGTACGATAGCTACAATATCTATACAATTATAATGGGCGAAAAATGCTTCAAATTGTGAAACAGATTTTTACAAGAAGAAAATATTTAGAGTAACAATAAAACTTGTTTCTTTTCGTATATAATAGTAATTTCACAAATATACAAAATATATTTATTATGCTGGTTTACAAAAATTTCGTTGCGTAGGCACCAAAATAAATATGACAAAATGCAAAAATCATTCTACTTGGTTCGTGTTTTTATTCAAATTAATAAAATCATTGTGAGATTACATGATTAAACTTCGGATTGAGTTTCTGCTGGGGAACACCGTGTACTAATGCATTGCCCCCCAACTTTTTCAGAAAAAATAAAAATGCCACCTATAAGATGGCCACCTACCAAGATTTCCGAGACCAACCAAAAGGTGTGACCCCCAGCAGACAATTCCTAGTTCCGCCTATGGTCTAGTGGTTAGAGCGTTTGGATTCATGTCCGCGTGGTCCTGGGTTCGATTCGGCGTCCACACAGACAAGTGCATACTTTCTCTTATCTCACAGTTTAACCAGAGATACTTTCATCTTCAATTCAAGAGTTCTGGCCTAACCTAACCCAACCAAACCTAATTTGTATATGGTTTTCTGCATTAATGAGTTGGAGGCAACTCTCTAATATAATGCATTGTCCAGCTGAAGTTGTTCACTCATCACCGATGAAGATAGAGGTTAACTATTGAAACAGTGTGGTCAACTGAATAATGCGATGTCTTAGTGAATTTTTTTTAGAATTTGAAGAAATTTTCGCTCATAGTAATTTCATAACTATTGTACCTATGGCACTTCCCCGTTACATATCTGAGTGTATATTATATAATTTGATATCCCAGTTATTGCTGAAAATTTTCAAAAAATCACTCTGATTCTAAATTTTGTAACATGATTTTCATTTGTTTTCCTGATTACACAATAAAATAACTTATCTCTTAATCACCCACTCTTCAAACCCCATGCTTAATCGCCCACAAGTCACTTCCAAGAAACAAGTCACTTTCGTTATCAGCTATGCTAGGTGCTCTACAACAATAACAGAATGTAATACTGTACGTTGAGAATTGTAGTCTCAATAGTATTTTTTCGGCTGCGTGTTCTTCTTCTCAATATCGTAAACAAGTGTGTTGTTTATGTGCTGACCTAGTGTGATTTATTCAATATACACCATTTCGTTCAACTGAGTATTACTGGAGTAGTTTGTGATCGGAACTTTTGATTTTAATCTGGCATAACTTTGTTATTTCCAGCGATTAGCAGCTACAACTGTGAAAGAAAAGAAAAAGAAAGATAAAAAGGAAAAGAAACCTTTAAAGAGTGAGTTAAATTAACTTTTTAGAATTCCTAAATGTGAATCAACAAGTAAGTGTTAGAAGGGGGTAGGAAATGACAGAGGAGAATGCAGTTGAAAGGGAAGTTCGACAAGGATGCTGTCTCACGCCTACATTATTTTATAACTATCTAGAAAAGGTAGTGAAAAAGGGCGTACGAAATGAAGACGGCATTTCAATAAGAGGTAGAATGATTGCATGTATATGGTTTGCAGATGATATGGTGCTTGTTGGAGAATCTGAAGAGAAAATCAATAAAATATTAGAAAACTTGAGGAAAGACTGCGAAGAATATGAGATGATAATAAATGTTAGAAAGACAAAAGCTATGGTGATTGGAACGAAGGGATCGCTGTCAAATAGAAGTAGGAGGGGAGAAAATAGAACAAATAAATAGTTTTCGATACCCTGGGAGTATTATTATATTAGTAATGATATGAAATGTGAAGATGAAATAAAAGCAAGAATAGGAATGGAGAAAGAAGCCTTTAGGAGGAAAAAAATACTATTTTGTGGGACCTTGAATAAAGAGTTGAGAAAAAGACTCATAAAGTACTTCGTGTAGAGTATTGTACTGTATTGGTCAGAAACATGGACATTATGCAAAAATGATGAGAAACGACTGGAAGCTTTCGAAATGTGGGTATTAAGAAGAATGGAGAGAATTAGTTGGGTCGAACGAAAAACGAATGAGAAGATGTTAGAAATGGTGGTGGGAAGAAGAACAATTTTAAATATTATTAAGAAGAGGAAGAAAAATTGGTTGGGACATTGGCTAAGAAGGAACTGTATTATGAGGGACTTTCTAGAGGGCATGGTGGTAGGAAAGAAAGGGAGGGGCGAAGAAGACTACAGTTAATGCACGATATCAAAACAGAAAAATTGTACGTGAAAACGAAGAGGTTAGCCGAAGGTCGTGGAGCATGGAATCTTCTCAGTTGCAGCAAGAATATCTATCATGATGATTAACTTCTTTTTAGATTTGGAAGTATTTCTTGACAGCTGAAAGTAATATGCATAACACTTTTACCTCTACAATTTCACAGTATTTTATACGTTCTACACCATTACGATCTCTTAAAAATATAATTATAATTAATATAATTAGTTTATATAATTAGTTTTGTAGTTATTTTGATACAGGAGACATTGGCGTGAATTTTAGTGCAAATAACTCCTTAAGGCTTAAAACAATTAAAGCCGATACTAAGGTTTCAAGTTGTTCCGTTTCATTAATAAGCTACTTAAATTCTGAAAATAAGTTTAGAATTGTAAGCTTCTAAACTTAATCAATATCTTAACAAAACTGTTTATGCCTTGATTAAAGCTTCCCCCCCCCCAAAAAAAAACATATAAATTTAAATTTTAACCTTTAAGAAACATTAAAATGGTGAGCTTCAAAAGCATCTTAATTTTCATTTATATACATCAACAGCAACTATTCTGTGTACACTGTACTTAGTTTTGCATAAACTAATCATAGATTGAAAAGGACTTTCCAAATAGTTCCAGTATAGATGAAATAATTCATCGTACTGAGTTTATTTCATGTTCTGGAAATTAAACTAATATTTTCTTCCTTCACTTAAAATCGCCTTAAATCCAAGAAGTTTATCAGTATGTACTAATAAATTTGTGTTCACGTTACTGTTTATTATACATGATAAATCAAATCTGAAAACGGCACTTATTTCGAAGTTTGTCGTCCGCTTAGTTTTCGGCCGAAAGCGTAATAAAAGTTACGAAAATTTAAAAAATCACCAGTTTTCACTTTAATTTACGTGATCAAAGCATAATACTCAATTTACATAGTAATGCCGAGCGAGCGATAGCGAGTGAACCTGCAGCCATGCGTACAATACAAATCCTCATTACTTTTCCACAATCCTACCATGCGGTAACTTTGCGCCAAGTAGTTCTTTCCGTTTGCCAAATAGTTCCATGTTTAGAACCGATTATGTATAAAAAAAAATAAATAAACACAACTTTCGTTCTCCTTATATATTATCAAGCACAGAAACGAGCAAATTATTCATTTCATCCTGGTAAATTTTCAAAATTTTGCTACAAACGAACGACCAGCTTAACTCCTGAAAATAAAGTTCTAGTCAGTAGTAGTGAGTAAATTGTGGCCGATTTACGTTAAGCATGAATATTTAATACATACAAGTTTGTATTTCCATATATTATAAATATATTCTTAATAGATGAAAAAAAAAATTAGTGGAAAGTTTCTTGTATTTCATTACGAACAATACTCTTCATTTGTTCTGAACAAATTTTAAATTACAGTAAATAGATATCTTCCATAATTATCTATTTACAATAATCTGCCTCTTTACGAAAGCTTTACACTTCTACTAAGAATTTAAAGCTTCTTGAAATCACTACTTCATCAATTCTACTGCACTAATCAGCTTACAAAAGAAAGAAAAAAACTTATTCTTCAGTAATATAAATGCTGACATTAACCTCTGTTTGAAATTTCACTTTCAACTCCAAACAACTGCCCATGATTTAGCGATTGACACTGGATATTTAATCAGCATATAACGCCGAAACTATAGTTTCGTAGTTTTTAATGTTTCTATCATTCTTCCAAATTCTGTCCCTTTCTTCCTGATGAACTGTCAGTAATAATACTCTTAAATAACTCAAATTAATAAAATCAAACCAAAAGGATATATACTTGAATTCTTCAATATCTTTATTCTTAATCTGTGCCTTTCTGTAACACAGCTCTCTATCAATTGTACTGCACAATTACATTGACCTTGTTTTACACAACAATCTATATCTTCAATAAATCTTTCATCTAAATCTTTATAATCTATTTCTTCATAATCTCTCCCATTCTATTCTAACTTCCGTTATAACCTAACTTTATTTGCACATACTATATCTCACTCGCTCCGTAACAGTCTGTGTCTTATTTCTAAGAATCTTGTGCCCTTTTCCCTTATCTACACTCATTTTTGGTGTATTTTGGCATGTCTTTTTCATAATGTTTCTATCTGATTATGGCTTAATCTTTTCGTATATATAGGGTGTTTCAAAACAACATCGACAACATTTGGTAAATGATTCCTGTCACCAAGATAAGACAAAAAGTATAGACCAACCTGGGTGCAGAAATCCGTCATTTCGCAGTTATAGGCTGCCGAGAACATGAAAAAATGAACTCTAAAGGTCAATAGTTCCAATATTATGGGACCTACCGTCGTCGGGTCAAGACTTTGGCCTACTTAGGAACTAGTATGTACCTTATCCAAATATCATGTTTCAGAATCGTGCTGTACTTCCGCAGCAATTTTTATAGAAGTAGTTGGTGAATACTTCAAATTATATACCCGTAGCCGAACTCTCTCGATAAAAATTGCTGCGTGAGTACCGCAGAATTCTGAAACATGTATTTTTGAATAGCGTACATATTAGTTCCTAAGTGAAGTCTTGACCCGACTACGATAGATCCCATAGTATTCGAAGTATGGACCTTTTTAAGTTCATTCTTTCATATTTTCGGCAACCTATAACTCCGAAATGACGAATTTCTGCACCCATGTTGGTTTATACTTTTTGTCTTATCTTCGTGTCAGGAGTCACCTCCCAAACGTTGTTGGTGTTGTTTTGAAACACCTTGTATATAACAATATACGCACCAAATAAAAAAAAAAGTACAGTCACAGAACACAAAAGAAACTAAATTATATGGCTGTTTGCTAAATTTTCATCAAATACTGATGGAAGAAGTCTTACAATATGGCAGAAATCATGGTTTAATTTGAGAAAATGACAGCGAGAAAATTTAATGCGGTGGACCGTACCTTTTATTTACTAGTACAAAAATCAATAGTAATTTTGATGAGGTTATTATTACGATGCTTGTTTACACCGGTTATGATTGATTGAAATATTGATACATTTTGTATACTGAACGTTTACTCTAAAGGTCTAAAGGTATGTGAATGATTATTTATATTTATTGTTGAAGCAAAAGAGTTCTCGAGGTATGCATTGAAAACAAATTGCTTACCAGAAAATAGTAAGTTCTACAAATAATTACCATATAACGGAACTAGTCCAAATATCATATATATTTCTGAAATATCGTCATTTTTCATTTTTGAGGATGGAATTACACTTATAGTGGAAACTAAAAGTTTCTACCACATTCTTTCAGAACTAATTAATTATTCTTTGTCTTCATAGAAAAACAAATTACAAGGCGCATTCGGAAAGTAACATCGGATTAGTCAGTGTGCGTGATGTAGTGGGGGCAGTGCTACCATCTTTGCACAGACGTGCGCGGTAGATCAGTCTGCATACAGCCGTGAGAGAGTGAAGATTGTCTGATCACTAGTTCCACTTTTGTAGCGTCTCAAAATGTGTGCTGCAATAGAAAATCCCGCCAAGTGGAGCTGTTATACGTTTTCTTGTGGCAAAACAGTTTTCGGCAGCAGCTATTTATCGGGGAACTTTGTGCCGTGCGTGGACCAAGTGTGATGAGTGAAAGAGTTGTTCGTGAATGGGTTCGTTCATTTAAAAGTAGACAAACAAACATTCATGACGAAGAGGAGAGTGGCAGGCCATCAGTGACCACTTATGAACGCGTTCAGAAAATTGATAGAAAAGTGAATGAAAATCGACCATTTCACAATCTCGGAACTTTCCGGTGAATTCCACAAATTCTCAGAACTAATGAGAAGGAGCTTAAAGATGCGTTCACAGGCTGGCTCAAGGCACAAGCAAGGGGCATTTTTGCCAATGGAATTTCTAAGCTAGTGCACAGATATGATAAGTACTTAAAGTTTATGGAAATTATGTTGAAAATTGAGTTTTAAAAAATAGTTTTCAGATGTACATAATAAATTCTTCTCATTTACTTTGGTGTTTCCTTTTAAACCAATTGGAGATTACTTTCCGAACAGTCCTCGTATATTTCCCCATATTTCCTCACCATCAGAAACTGAAAATGACGTTTTCTCAGAATATACTTACATGGTTTTGTGGACTTCAATTTTCTTAAAAACAGGCAATAATTAGAGACATATTCCATGATCTGTATCGGTATTCTATTTTTTTTTTTTTAAGCGAAGGTATCACCTTCGTCCAGGGAGAAGAGGCAGTAGGGTAAAAATAATATATTTGAAGATATTCTGAGCGTACAGGTTTACTTCTGGCACACCACTAGAAAGAATTGTTGAAACTATAATTCTTCCACTAATTTCCTTCTTCTTGTCACGTACGGATAAAAGTTTTCTACTGGGTGACATGAAAATATCTCACTTAGCATAGATAAAATTCAAGGGGGTCCACCAGAAGTAATTGTTGAAAAGTTACAGTTTTTTATAATTTGCATATAAATACGACTTTCGGATCTGTAGCATAAAAATTACAGTACAAAAAGCACAAACCAACCTGTGCTATGTGGCCTCTAAAAAGCACGAATGCTATCTACCCGAGTTAAAGCAGAGAGAAGCTGATGGGCCTGCTCGGTAGTGCGAGGGTGTGTCCGAAGGGAGCAGACGCGTCAGCGATGGTGAGTGTGTGCGCAAGCGAGGGTAGTGGAAGGAAAAAGATTTTGGCAATGATACGGGTTTCAATAGCACTTGTCATGGTTTCATACTAGTAACGCTCGACTTGTAAATATAAAATACAGGTTCTGTACAGTGTGCAGAAATATGCATCTAATAGAGCCATCGTTCATATGCATTCACACACTTTATCCGTCGTAAAACGCTTGCAGTGATCTTACACTAGTAACTCTACACTTGTAAACCTAAAATACAGCTGTATTACTTTGTATTTAATTTTGTTCCCTGCCGGAATTTATTCTTTATAAACGACATGTAAAGTATTGAATTTTACCTGTAAATATTCCAAAATGTTGTTCGCCGAAACTACACCTGCACCCATCTAAGAAAGATAACTTAACAATTTAGAAAAATATTAACTTAAATCTAAAACACAGTAAAGCCCCAAATTTTAATTTTAAAAAATCGTCAATCATTCAACGAATGCAAAGCTATACACCTCAAATTCAATCCTAACTTTATTATATTACGGTAGAAAGCTTTTAAATCGTATGTCTTCAGCTTATTCTACTACGAAACATTATCATCCACTTTGTTATAATATAGAACGGCAGTTCTATTGAAATAAAAATGACAACTATAACTTTGAACCATTTAAGTTTACTACTGACAGTAATGACATCTAACAGCTCAACTATAAAGTTTTAGTTCCACTGGAGTTAACGGTGGTATTCTCACTGTTTCTTAGTTTCATATCATCTAAGTGTTGTACATGTAAGTTACTATATGATGTTGGGATGAACTCAAAAAGTAAGTTTATCACAAAACTCTTAAGTGATTAGACTATAATTTTTATATTTTTGAAACGATCATTATAGAAATGACAAATAATTTGAATATTTCAAATGTGGAACAAGTTATCAATTTAGTCATTATTGATGTGTTAGTATATAAAATTTGTAAATTCTTTAATATTGTAGTTATCTTGAGCAGGTTTGGGATGCATGAATCATTCACAGAATGTGAAATATGGAATGCTTTAATTATCACAAGCACATTTGTATAAATATACAAGTCGCCTGTTATTATTTCCTTTATCTTAGAGTTAACTGCTTAGCTATCGCATTAAGTTTAGCAAACCCAATCTTCCAAGCATGCACAATATTTTTTTTATTATGCGTCGAGACGCACTGAAATTCATGAAATAATATCAAAACATTTATCACTTATTATAGAAGTAGTTCCTTTAACACAATTTGTACGTTTATCACTAAAGTGTAGCGAATCTAGTTGTAGTGCTCCTATCACACACAAAATGCAATATTGTATGCAACGTAGACCATAGAAAATTCTGTAAATATTGATGAATTTTCTTAGTAATGCACATATAATAATTAACAACAAATGGTTTATAATAAAAAATGACATTTAAGGGACTTGATATTATTTTCATATTAATTATTTATTGTTGCTGTATATTTGAAATTAATTAATATATTAAAAAGGAAAGAAAAGGTAAGAATTGTACTTTCGGTGACGAAACAAATGTTTATTACCAAAGTTTTTTTTTTAACAATTTTAATTACCTAAACCCACAGGAACTTTGTTCAGTGGTTATACACATATCTGTACTAATGTACTAGAATTAGTTAAAGGTTCGTAATTGAAATCTAACTACTGGTGCTTCGAAAGTTGAACCTTGAACCTGAGGACAGTCTATATATTTCCTGAAAGGGTTTGTCGAGCAAGTTCCAAAACAGGTTTCAATTCCTTGCCCGGATGGAAGGTTTATATACTTCCAACTACGTGGCCCTCACACCTTATAAACAAAGGCCAAGTCCTGGCAGCACCATTTTGCCAGGACCGTGACGTGTGAGTTACATGGCTCTCACACGTGGCTATAAAGAAAAGCCAAGCTCCGGCAAACAACATAAACCCAGAGCCTTCTTTCCCCTCATTACCCGGGCCTTGTTTCGAGAGGCCTTAAACCCTGAAAGGTGACCGATTGGGTTTATATAGCTACAAAGAAAGAGCTGTTCGGATCGAGTAACTGAGCTCAAATTACCACCACGATTAGTTTCCCCTAATTAGTAATTCAAAATCTGTTAAACTTTTTAATACTATGTGACCTATCAAAAACTCGTCTAGATGAGCAGTTGACGAATGTATAATTAACGTACTGATCTCACAACGTATATAGATGAAATAGAGGAAAATATAGAAATTGCAATATGTACACCGAATGTGTCACATCTAGGCATAACAATGGGTTATATTAGTTGTGATACAAAATGACTTGCTGTTAACTAAATATTTTGGACATGCTTTTCTCAACTTTATAGATCCACTATTATAGGATATTTATAGTGGAATAATCATGAAATTTTTGCTTTTATTCATTAATATAGGATATAATTGAGTAGTGCATATTATATTCTTAATCTACTAGTCACGGGAGCACTTTGATATATATAAGACATATAGATGAAGCTGTTCTATATATTTCATACCCTGAAGGGGCGGGGTCACTTCCGGAAAAGAAATTTAAACCTGTTTCGGAACTTGCTCGACAAACCCTTTCAGAAAATATATAGGTTGTCTCCAGATTCAAGGTTCAACTTTGAAAGCATCCCTGATAGAGGAAATTTAATGAATAATTCTGTCCCAAAGATCCAAATACACTCTAACATTTTTTTATGTATTCTATTTTGACGCTAAAGAAATTATACCTAGTTTTTATATACGAGTTACTTTTTTTTATTCACTCAAGTTTCAGTTTGATTATCAACTTACACTTGAACTAATAACGTGAACATAAAAGAATCATGACAAAATGTTAAACAGAAATTCTAATTATTAAAATTAACGGAATAATATTGTTCGGGTAATTTTATTCATTATTTCGAATCGTTACTCATTATTTGAATTATCATCCGTTTGTTTAATTAAATTGTTAGGATAATTTTTATCTTCAAGAAACATTCGAAGAACTGATTCGGATTTTCAGGTACAAGAACAATTTTAATTTTACTTGTATTTTGTAATATCACCCGATCGAAAATTGTTTCCTTAGCTATAAATATCTATTACCGAAGATACTACTGTGAAAAATTAAGGAAAGCTGAAATATATATATATATATATATATATATATATATATATATATATATATATATATATATATATATATATATATATATATATATATATATATATATACATAATCTTCGATGTAGTACTACATGCAAACTTAGCTCAATATTTCCAGTAGCTCTTAAATATCTATACTAATTTATCGGTCCTGCTCTCTACCGTTATAGATCCTACAAAACAATGGCGAATCATGTTAACGTGTTGGAATGCTTTAGTATTCTCTGAGTAGTCTAATAAAAATTTATCTTTTTGAAGTTTCGTGATTTAAAAAAAAAAGCAAAGTGACCGGTATTTATTATTTTTTAAAAAATAAATTATTAAGATACGTTGGAATGTTGTAGTACGTAAGAACAAGCCATTATTATTACAGAGAAATAACATTATCTGCTAACTTGAGACTATAAATGGGAATTCCAAGATTATTCAGCAATTCATGATTATTTAAGTTACATAAGCAGCAAATGTCATTATCCATCTACAACTTGGAAACATAAAATAACTTGAAATGTACTTCATTGATTAATTACTCTTTAGATCAGTATTTTTTAATGGTATAATTATTAGGGTAATTTCTCAAAAGCAACTGGCATCTTTTTTGTATATTTCTGTTATGATGTTAAAATGCTTCTTGGGAAACATTGTAACAGCGTTATAATATAATTTTAACAAAGAAATAATTAACACTTCTGACTAGAGTATATACAGTTATTTATCAGAAATAACGACAACTTAACGTTATCTTCATCAGACACTAACTGAAAGAAATATCTTCAGAACATAGAAATATATACTAAAACTAAAAGTATTGAGATTCAGTGTTTGTATGGAAAGCCACTAAGAGGAAGGTGTACACGGACTAGAAAGAGAGAAAGACCAATAATAAGGAAATGGAAGAAAGCACAAAGGATAAAGAAAGAAAAAGTGACAAACTAATGAACTGGACAAGTAGACATGGGCTATGGGATTAATTATTGGAACAAATTGAAGAAAAAGAGCAAGACTAGACAGACTTACATGTAATTTATATCCGTATATTTAATATTGTTATACTTATATATAGTTTTATATGTTGTTACATTTTTATTATTCCAATATGTATTTTTTTATAATGTTATATTTGTAATCAGTTGTATTTAGTACTTTTAGATGACAAATTTTGTTACTTTTAGATTATATCTAATAAACATCAAGGAGCACCAAGGGAAAGTTTTTAAGGCAATTGGTCAATTATAAACAACAGGTGCATTACAAATGTTTGGAAAAGATAAACACAGTTGGAAGGGTAATTAAGTCAGGGCAGATGGCCGACAGATGAAGCCCGAGGAAGTAAGACTCATGTGGCTTCCCATACAATAAATCTTAGTACTTTCACTTTTAGTATATGTTTCTATGCTCTGAAGATATCTCTTTCAGTTAGTATCTGATGAAGAAAACGTTAAGTTGTCGAAACCGTTACAATGTGTTTGTTTTAATTAATAAGTGTATATACTATAATCAGAAGTGTTGATTATTCCTTTAGTGAGTTGCAAGAGTCGTGATGAATAAAGATTTTAACAAACATAAAAAAAAACAAAATAAACGAATAACATATACAAAAGTGAAATAAAAAATATTCGGAAAGAATTACTAAGAATAAGAGAAAGTTAAGCCACTTCTTATTTTTCCGTCCTCAGAGTTAGTTAATTGAGTTCTTTACACATTGTCTTTCTATACATGCTTAATTAAGTCAACTCTGTAGTATTATTTGAATTTTCTCATTTTGATTTCAAAAATATAGATTTATTGTTTTTCTTGTAAAACACAAACAAAATTTAAATGATGTTATGATCTTATGTTAATGTTTAACTTCAAATAATGAAATTAAATTCACTACAGTATTGATATACACTTATTTAAGTTTGAAAACTTTTTCGTATTTCTATCTCTCAAGAATACCATATTTATGCTTATATTACAGAGTAGAATCACAATCAGTTGTTTCTTATAACCTCCTATGCTTCAAATACACCTTTAAGATTATTCAAATTTTCTTAACACTTTCTTCAGGAAAAATATTTAAACAAAAACAATAACAAATTACACTAGGAATACATAGGGTACGATTTTGGCTACTGTTATAATAAACTTGAAATCATTATGTAATATTTAATTATATTTTTCATTGTTTATTTATTTACTTTCCATTGGGCCCAACGAGCTAACACTCACATTAAGCGGCAGTACAATACAATTACGTGTATATTTCAACAATAATAAAACATGGCAATATATGCTCGTCATACACTAAAACCATCATCATCATAGGTATTCTGGCCTTATTGGCAGGTCACTTGCCGTAGCTGAGAAGCTTCCATGCTCCACGGCCTTTCACTAACCTTTTCGTCTTCACGTATGATCTTTCTGTTTTTATATAGTCGCCTCCTTCGCCCCCACCCTCTCTTTCCTGCCACCATACCCTCTAGCACGTCCTCATGATACAGTTTCTTCTCAGGCAATGTCCAACCAGTTTCTCTTCCTCTTCTTAATATTACCTAAAAGTGTTCTTTTCTTCCCCCACCACTTCTAACACCCTCTCATTCGTCTTTCGCTCGACCCAATTAATTCTTTCCATTCTTCTCCACACCCACATTTCGAAGGCTTCCAGTCGTTTTTCATTACTTTTACGTAATATCCGTGTTTCCAGCCCATACAATAAAACACTCCACGCGAAGCATTTTATGTCTTTTTCTCAACTCTTTATTCAAGGTCCCAAAAAAAAAACAAATTTTTATTCCCCCTAAAGGCTTCTTTCGTCATTCGTATTCTTGCTTTTATTTCACTTTCGTACTTCATGTTATTCCTAAGAATACTACCCAGATATCGAAAATTATTCACTTATTCTATTTTCTCCCCTCCCACTTTTATATTTGACCAGACCTCTTCGTTCCAATCACCATGGCTTTTGTCTTTCTAACATTTATTTTCATCCCATATTCTTCAAAGCCCTTCCTCATTTTTTTCTAACATTTTATTGATTTTCTTTTCAGATTCTACAAGAAGCGCCATATAGTCTGCAAATCTTACACATCTAATCATTCTACCTCCTACCGAAATGCCATCTTCATCATGTAGGCTCGTTTTCACTATGTTTTCTAGATAGATATTGAATAATGTTGGCAAGAGACCTCCCTTGTCGAACTCCCCTTCCAATTGCACTTTCCTCTGTCAGTTCCTCCCCTATCCTAACACTTACTTGTTGGTTCATATATAAGTTTCTTATGAGTCTTCGATCTTTACATTCCAACCCAACCTTCTTTAGTACTTCCAACAACTGTTCCCAATTCACGCGGTCAAAAGCCTTTTCTAGATACAATAAGAAGAGACAAATAATATCTATATATCTATATATCTATATCTATATCTATATATCTATATCTATCTATATATATACATACGTATATATACAAGAAACAAACAATACTAGAAACAAATAATGAAAATAAAGTGCAATTGTATATATATATATATATATATATATATATATATATATATATATATATATATATATATATATATATATATATATATATATATATATATATATATAAGAAAAGGAGAGAAATGGTCATCAATAAATATCCATCAATGCACTAAGCAAACAGGTACACAAATACAGAAACACTAATTGAAACACAGAATAATTAGCTCCATAATGTACATAAGTAGGAAACACATAAATGGAATATTTTGCATATACACAGAAAGTATTCAAAAAACAATAATAGATATTCAGTATACTATGTAGGATATTGAATTTGAAAATTACAGAATATTTTCCATATACACAGAAAATACACGAAACATAATATAAATTTAATATGCGGTACAAGACAGTGAATTTGAAAATATAAGAATTCTTTCCATATATACCGAAAATACACGAAACAATAATAGAAAGTTAGAATATTGCGTAAGTTATTAACGAGAATAAAAATATATGAAATACATGAACAGGAACTTATATAGTTATGCATTATATATGTAATTTACATTTTAATAGTAAATAGTTTTAAAAGGTTGAAATTTTTGAGAAACGACGGAAATGATAGATCTGTAATGTATTATCACTGCTTAGCAAATTTCAAATAATAAAGATAAATGGTTTAAAAGATTGAACTTTTTTATATTAACTTTTAATATGGTTTGTTTATGTTAACGTCATTTTCTATTCTTGAGAAAGCTAATTGTAAGGAAAGATAGGAGCTAATTGAATAGCTTAGTTCTAAAAGAACTCTTTCAAAGCAGCAACACAGAATAAACCTCATGAATCTGCTCTTCACATTTTAGTGTTTGATACTAGCGTTTCTGAAGCTCTAAGTACTTCTATATCTAAGATTTTTTTTTTGCTAACGTTTACAATGCGCAAACTAAATTCATTTCTAAAGCTAATACTAACGTTTCCGATGTTCTAACTGATCTCTTTTCAAAGTGATACTAGCGTTTCTGAAGCTCTAAGTACTTCTATATCCAAGATTTTTTGTTAACGTTTACAATGCGCAAACTAAATTCATTTCTAAAGCTAATACTAACGTTTCCGATGTTCTAACTGATCTCTTTCCAAAGTGATGCTAACGTTACTGAAGCATTCCATGTTCAGAACTGGTGCTAATGTTTTCCAAGCTCTAACTGAGAAAAGAAATAGTTATAGCTTCAGAAAATTTAATATTAAAACTTAAAACGCTTCTGAAAACCAGAAGGATAATAATTCTTATCTCCGAGGAAACCTGTGAATTATACAAAATAAATGTGTTAATTTAATGCGGCCAACCATTAAATAAGCACAAACTGAACACTGAGATATACACTCACATAACAGACACTGAAGCCTTGGAACTACAGCACAATAAACAGAGTTGGAAAGACTACTAAGTGAAGAAATAACTGTGTGTGTGAACTAATATTGAAATATCGATGTTAGCCACACTTTACACCATAGAACATTTGTACGTTGGTTGAATACAAAAGGAAGTTCACGACTTCAACTTCAATTTCACGACTTCATATAATATAAATATCAATTCAACAACACTTACAGCCAGTGTTGCATGTAAACATACTTCATATGAATGTTATTGTGAATTTTAGAGACCAGTTTAATAGAAGACTTTACATTTAGTTGTCCATCAACTTCCAAATACAGATACATCTTGAATTTGATATTGCATCATTGGATCAAACGATCCAATATGTTTCAGTCAAAAATTTTCTTGTACGCCTTATATCTGGAAAACTACATATAGTGTAGCCAAACCCAAATTATCACTTAACTCAGTATGATGTGCTTATTCCGTAAAAAATACGAAAACTCAATTTAGGGGCTATTTAAAAATTTTGTGGCCCCTGATCCACAAACTAATTATTGGTCAAGATCGCAATCTTTTGATGCATTTTTTGGATCGTTCCTAAAATTCTTGTTTATATACAAATCACATCCATTGAATATGAATTTTTCCCCCCACAAAATCACCATCATTCACCATTTAATATAATATTACATAGCTGTTAACATTGCCTTTATCTATCGTTACGAACTATAGCATACTAGAATGAATCAGTCCTAGTTATCTTACAGAAATTCATCTATTCGTGACATCTCATATCTAATTTTCTATAACTTGAGGATAAAAATATTATACAAACTTAGACAGGTTTGTGTAGAACACTGTCCAGGTTCTGGAGATTCATGCCGTTATTCGCGATATTTATTCAACGAATTTATTGTTCATAATTTAAAATCTTCAATATGAATTTTTACCCATAATATATTTCAAAACAGCAGTTTTAGCTTACCCTATCTCAGTATATGTAAATTATTAAAATTTACAACACTATCAATGTCATAACAGTTACTGATATTTTCGTTACTAAATTTCCACATATCATAAATATAACATAAAAGTTTTATATAGAATTACATATATTTAATAGTAGTGTTACATTTTGGTAGATTAGTGAAACAACGATCTAAACCTGGAAATAAAATAATTTTCTGATTTAAGAGCATGACATACTTTAAAAAATACAAAGTTTGTCATTTTTCTTTTACTTGTTTTTCATAAGTGAAAGGAGATAATGAAATGCAACTTACCAGATAATGTTATTCTACAACAGAAAATATGAAGCTCAAGGATTTTTAGTGTTGGCAGAATAACATTTCCACCAAAATCTAAGTTAAGGCAGTGATTAGAGGAACGAACTCAACTGCATTTGGTTACATATCATATTATCTTGGAATCCGGTGAACTAGTTTTTAAATAATAGTTGTATTTAGTTTGTAATAAACAAAATAGTTTTAACATAAAGTTATTAAAATTAAATAATAATGTTATTTAGAAAGTAATTCACAGAATACCAAAACAACTTGATACGTAATCAAATGCAGTTGAGTTCGTTCCTCTAGTCTCTGCCTTAAATTAGATCTTGAGACAAATGTTATTCTATCAACACTGAAAATTCTTCAGGTTCATATTTTCTGTTGTAGAATAACATTATTTATGATTGTGGAAAATTGCATTTCATTATCTCCGTCAATTTATGAAAAACAAGCAAAAGAAAAATGGCAAATTTTGTATTATTTTTAGTATGTCAGGCTCCTAATAAGTTGTCTGTCTCAAAGAGTTTTTCGAGACATTCGGGTAAGATGAAAATAAGCATTTAAGACCAAATAATCGTGACATTTAGTACGGGCACCTATATTTTCATTCTTATAGTTCTGCCTTACTATCTCTTTTTAATGATTTTTTTTTACAAGTAATAGCCTATACAGCCAAGGTTTTCTTATACATTTTTTTTTTAAATTTAAGTAAATTTACGATTAGAGATATATTAAAATAGTTTTTTATTTTTATTTTAGATGTGTGCGTACGTGAGTTTATATTATTATCATCGTGTTGGACTATATCTACATAATTTCTGTTGCTAAATACAAGTACTTTACTGTAATGCTTGAGTTGTATATCTTATTTTGTACAAGATTATATATCAAATTCATTCAATATATGCTTTTTATATAAAAGTTATAAATCATATATCTAGAACGAGTGATACTGTGACAAAAATTTCTGTTTAAATAGTTTTAACGCAAATTTAGTTGAACTATCTTCTATTAATAACAGCATTTCTTGTATTAAAGTATTAATAAGTATTAAAGTATTAATACATCTTTTAATGTCAAAATAACATATTACTACCTTTGTTCGAGAATTATGGATTATTTTCATTAAGCTCTAATTAGCATACAATATTTGAAATGTCTCTCAAAAACTAATAAAAAAGAATTATAAGCTTCGACATATTTGATCATATCAACGTTTCGACTATCCACCCTGTATATCTACGACATATTCGTATATTAGTATATACGTATATTCGAATATATATATTATTGAATGTATCATGTTCTATTTTTAATTAATATTACCGTAAGTATCTTCAATGTATATAGTTTTATATATATGAACTATGACATATAAGTAAAAGGTTTTCGAAATGGAGTATTATTATGGCATATGATATTTTCAATTTTTTTTTTTCTTTTTCTTTCCCTACAGAATCGTCCCCTTCACGTTGCCGATACTCGTACATCCCCGACGGAGGGCCATGGTTTCACCCGAATCAGAGCCCGGCGAGAGTGGTGGCGAATCATTTCCCCCCTACATCACCATTTGTCCAGCATCGGGCGGAAACTGCACGCGACGGCTACATGTATCAGCGCATGGCGGCACCATCGACGATCTCAAACCATCAACCTCTGGGACCGCGGAGCAGTGGCGCCTCTGGCGGGAGCGAAGTGAGCGTGGCGGCTGGCAGTGGGGCCGCAACGGGCACCACCAGCAGCAAGAAAGTGTGCAAGTTCATTCTCGGAGACGAAGTGGTCGATACGGAAGGCAAGTTTCTTTCTCGCCCCACGTCGTTCAGGCGCAATCGAGATGACGGCGGAAGGGGATCGAAATCCCCACGTGAAGTGACGTTTGAGACATCCGTCTGATGATAACAGAACGGAGCTCGAAACGGCCACCATTTCCTTATTGAAAAGGCTGATTCCTGCTCCATATTACAGATTCCATTTTGTGATGTGATCAATATATATATTTTTTTTCTCTTTTCTTCATGCAGACATACATACTTAATTCTTTATGTTCTTTCCACGACTGAATTTAATTGCTCAGGTTAAACGTACTAACCTATCTCGTCGCTAAACTTTTTTTTTTTCGGAGAAAAATAAGCATATAAACATGCTCTTATAACAAAATATGAAATCAAACACAATATGTGGGTATGTTGATACATTTTACTATTTACTTCTCCATAAAAGTACAGCTACAGTTTAATGTTCTGTGCAAAAGTCGAAAACGGTGAATCAGTCAACAGCAAATAGCTGGTTTCTATATTCACAAGAACAGTGGTAATCAAAACTACTGGTTTAGCAGTGTTTTTTCTTCCTTTATGTTGTGGGGACAAAAAAGATAGCTAATACATAATTTACACGCTACTCAAATAACGAAAAAAAATCCTATCTTTTAAAAACTAATACATTGATACAGCGTGTAAATTACCTGTTTATTTTATATACATATATAATAAAAGACAAAACAAGGAAAGTGTAGTACGTAGTAAGCTTGAAGCGAAGATATTCGAACAATGTTTATATATATACATATAAATAAATATAATCAAATTCATTTTTTGCTGAAAACAAAATGTTAAAACAACTGAAAGTATGTGTAAACCAAAAGAAACAAGTGTTTGCAAAAAAAAAAAGTATATATAAATATAGATTTTTATACCGGAACTACGTCATTTTTTAACAAACAAATTATGTGTACTACGCGAAACGAACAAGGGAAAATTATATAATAGCCAAAAAGAACTATGTAGTTTTTAAGTATTTGCACATTTTTCTTGTTAGTTTCACACCAACGTTTTTTCAGCCGCGCGCGTCACTGTTTACAATTATTATAAGGAAACTATTTGAAAAAAAAAATGGAAGAAAAACCAGTTTAAAAATCAAAGTTGTTAATAATTCTCTAGGCACTAAATGAATTGCATTTTTTCTTACAAATATAGTTACATTCGAGCTTTATTATTATACAAATACTATATACACAACTGCCTTATGTATTGAAGACTGCATGCAAGTTGTATGTACTGTATATTATTATTATCTTTTAAAAACAATACCAAAAAAACAAACATAGATTTTACGAAAGTGAATTGCTTAAATTAGTAAAAAAAAAATTATATATATAGATAAAAAGGGTTATTACGCATATTAATAAAAAAAAATGATGCAGCGAATAGTGCTATTGAATTCGCATGATGGCGAATCAAAGAGAAAATGTATCGATGACCAGGGACCTTTCTTTTTATTCTTTACCGCTTAAGGACTTAATTATGAGGAGATTTTCTGGCAAAAATACCTTTATTTGCTTGTTTGAATTGTTTGAATATAGAAGAGTGAGTACATAAAAAATATTTCTTCATAACTCTTTTTCCAGTACATAGGAAAAAGAAGCTAAAAAAAGTTTGCAGATTTGTATCCCGAGTTATCTCGGGGCAACAAGAAGAAGGTATAGGGACGTAAAGTATCTGTGAAATATTCGTGCAGGGACGATATTTATTGCTAAATGATAAACACAATGTGCTGTGCAATACATATTAAAATAACGTTTCAAATTACTTAGTTTGTCATGATTAATATCCCGAATATTCTCTATGAAGAGTGATACAGAGAGAACAAGTACATAAAATTCAACACAGATACGCTAGTGGCGCTGCGGTGCAAAGGCACTACACACTCTATAATACCCATAGAGACTTCTGTTGGGCAAAATAATTATTTTGAACACTAACAGACGGCTTCTTTCGTGATAAGTACAATGGAATAAGAACGTTACAAACGCAACGAGATAACTCGGGAAATAAATAATTACTTAAAAAAAAGACGAGATAACTCGGGACATTGTAAATAAATAAATAATGTCCTTAAAGGGTTAAATCAATTTAAGAATTGTTCATATTTGATTATAAAATACTAAGAGAGGTTCTATGCTGAAAAGTCGATGGAAAAGTTTTCGAATATTTTAGGCCTTGACTCTTGTAATAGTGAAGAGGGCGAAACTTATATATATACACACAACATTTTACACACTTATATATATATTGTTACTTTCTTATGTTCATTATTAAAAAAACAGTGAAAACAAATCATGTATCATTGTCGAGTGATTTATTATATTCTCTGACAGGGGCGGCTTTAGGGTTTTAATTTTTGGTAGGCCCGCTTCCTCGATTATGGATACATATACACCTTTCATTGGTTAATGACAGTAGGAAATTACTTTTACAATAGTGGTTGATGCTATTTGTTAAATAATTATCCACCATTATACTCTTTATTGTATCTTTTAGCGTTTATACATTTTCCAAATTTTTGGCAAAGCCCGTACCTACCCGCTAAAGCCGCCACTGTTTTCTGAAGTGTTTTGAGTTTATGCACCATCTACGAACTCAATCCAGGTTGTCGACAAAAAGTAACTTATCATCTTTCGTTGCGAGTTGTTTTTGAAGCTAATTATGTAATATTTACCACTGTTGGACTCAATTACCGGTAATGACTTTTTTTCTTTTCATTAGAAAACTTCTTGAGTTAACGAAGCAGCAAAACCTGATGGAAGTTAATATGCCGAACCATAAAATCGAATTAAGGATCCATCTTACTGGCCTTAGTACTTCAAAGAGTCATTATGGAAAGTTTGGAAAGTTGTTGTTCGAAACAGTAGCAGCAAAAGCATTAATGTATTATTTCAAAAGTCACTTGACGTGAAGGTGAATCATCAACTCTTGCGAAGTATTTCAGTTGGTGCGTGCAAAAACTTGAAGTGTTCCGAAGCTATTTACACAACTTGGACGTACCTGTACTGAATCATTTCTGTCCATATTATATTTAACAGATACTTTGAAAGGTGTATGTGATTATCTGAAGTATCATATTTTACTATAATACTTTATGGTTTACCTGTTTAGTAAAATGATACATTTTATTACTTTTTTTAAACCGATGTTAAAGGTATTATAACATTGAAATTCATTGTACATGTCTTATTAAGGTGTTTCAAAACAACACCGGCAACGTTTGGAAGAGGATTCCTGACATCAAGATAGGACAAACGGTATAGACCAATCTGGGTGCAGAAATGATTCCTTTCGGTGCTATAATCAGACAAAAATTTGTCGGAAAAATGGAAAAACAGCCATAACTCGAGAACAAAATGTCGGATCGAAGTCAAGTAAAAGGGAATATCCATTACTTATATTCCTAGATTCCATTAATGCTCAATTTGATGTATATCTCTCCTTTTTATGAATTCTAACAATGTTTTTCTAACTTGAACAATGTACTATAATTTTTGTTCGTTGAAGTTCTCAGTCAACTTTTGATAAAATTCTCCAGTAATTCTTCAGTTTCTTTAGGGTTCAGTGTTGTACCGCCCCTGCACCACAACGAATTGTGCATTAATGGAATCTACGACTAAAAATAATCGATATTCCCTTTTACTCGACTTCGATTCGACATTTTTTTTCTCGAGTTATGGTTGCTTTTTTGTTTTGACAAATTTTCGACTGATCATAGCGTCGAAAGGAAACATTTCTGCATCCAGGTTGGTCTATACTTTCTGTCTTATCTTAATGTCAGAAATCCCCTTCCAAACCTGGTTGTCGATGTTGTTTTGTAACATCCTATATACATATATGACGTTCTGTTTTTTTTTTCTCTCTTCTGAAGGTAACCGTCGACATCGATACGTAAATACTTTACATAGTTACTTGATTTTATTAAGATGCATATTCAATATTCATTGAAAAACATCCAAAAGCACCCAAAATTATCTAAATATGAACGTTTCGGCTAAAGTTATTGCCTTCTTCAGTAGCTTTTTTTCTTTTAAAACACTGAAGTTGTTTGTGGAACTACATTTCATTGATTATCTTCTTTTATTTACTGTTAGTTTTCTTACTCCTAATAGTTCTCCATAAGTAATTTACCTTATACTAAATATTCTTTTTCAGGAGCACTAACCGGCATCTCATGTAGCTGATTAATAATAATTAAAGAAACATGGTTTCTCAGCCACTTGTTTCACGTATGTTTTATTTTACTCGATTAAAAAGGTTGTTGAAAAGTGTTAACATTACACTAGTCTGAATCTTTTCAACATTTCTCAAAAATTCGAACTTGGGAGATGAATAATCCAAAACATTAATCTTATACAGGGTGTTAAAAAAATTTGACACAATATTTTGGGAACATTCCTCAAATTAAAATAAGAGAAAAAGTTCATATGGACCTGTGCTTAAAAATGGATAGTTTTTGAGTTATAGGGCGCGGAAAACGTAAAGCAAGTGAACTTTAAAAGATCATAGCTCCTCTACTATTGAACCTATCATATTCGTGTCAAGACATCACTGAGGAACTGGTATGTGAACTATCCAAATATCCATGTTTAAGAATGCTCCAGTACGTGCCCGCCAATTTTTAGAGAAGTAGGTAGGGAGTGATCAAGTACTCCCAAACAGCCTCTCTAAAAATGATTGTGCAAGTAGCGGAGGTTCTGAAAGACGGTTCTGGAGTTCACATGTTAGTTCCTCACTGATGTCTTTACCCGACTACGATCGGTCCTTTAGTAGTGGAACTATGGGCCTTTAAAGTTCTTTTTTTTTCACGTTTTCGGCGCCCTATAACTAAGAAAGTACACACTTCCGACCACAGGTCCATATGTACGTTTTTTCTTATCTTGATGTGAGAAATTTATTCCTAAAACATTGTGCCAAATTTTTGAAACACCCGGTATAATTCAGCTCAAATATAAACAAGAATCTGTAGTGATATATTTAGAAGGTTCCGTCAATTTGATTTACGGTACAACAGTAGATGGATTTTTCAGTAGACGTAAGTTTTGCAAAGTTTCTCCCCATTACATTACATTTACACCAGTGAGTGTGGGAGTTCCGTAGGTGTTGTCAATATAATCTGTAAAATTCAGAAATAGGAAGAAAAAAATATTGTGAATTGAATGTAATAAGAAATTTCAATCTTCAGCATTCCTTTTCCTTTAAGTTTCATTACCAGGGTGTCTATCGGTCACGAGAGTCACGAATGTCACGAAAGAGTCACGAAATCAGAAAACGGTCATGAAAGTCACGAAAAAGTCACGAAATTTAGCTTTTGGGTCACAATTTTCTTAAACTGTACAAATGTAAGTACAGATTGGAAAATTTTGTTCTATAAAACGTCAAAATTCACCACCAAAAATGTCTATGGTCGGGTTTAGACGCTACCAAATCACAAGCAATGTATGTTTCTATCGCATGGATGACAATTCGGCCTAATTCGCACCCAAATTCGCTCTTCAAAATGTTAGAAAATTTTATGATTTGGTAAAGAAAAGGTCACGAAAAAGT
The DNA here is from genome assembly GCF_964235325.1 of Thermobia domestica. Lineage (NCBI taxonomy): Eukaryota > Metazoa > Arthropoda > Insecta > Zygentoma > Lepismatidae > Thermobia > Thermobia domestica. The sequence goes on along the minus strand of NC_137458.1, from coordinate 297,678,538 downwards.
CACGAAATTTCATTTTGGAATTTTAGTAGACACCCTGATTACGTTCCTAGTATAAAGAAATACAATGATTAAAGAGAGAGTATATCTCAAATTTTGATGTTTGAGGAATGTTAAAGAAATAAAAAATATTATGTACTATTCTTCAACCAATTACATTATTGCTGGAGTGAAATAAAACATAAGTGGAACAAAAAACAATACATCTTTAATTATTATTAATCACATATCGGTTATTAATTGCATAATACAGGAAGTTTCAAAAAGAATGATCTGATTTTAAAAGTCCATATGTATTGATAAAAATCCATATGATTCATTAGTTCTAAAATTAGTAAATATATATTTCTAAACTGTGAAAATAAGTTATTTATCATTTATTTCCCCTTGGAAGTGTGGTTTAAGAGTTGTATTTGCAGCACTTATTTACAGAAAAAAACATTGATAGAAATGGATTCTAATGGGACATTTTTCTATTGTTTTCGAAACCACTGTTGATACCTTAACTCACTTTCAAGTTAACGTTTTTCTTGAATCTAGCCGATGACTTTAAGCACGTATTTATTATTTTAATCAAAGAATTTTTGGTAACGTTTGTTGTTTTTGATTATGGAATTATCGCGTAAAGTTTGATCACATTTTTTCATGATTATGATGTATTTTTTGTGTAATTATATCTATAATTTATCTATTTTGTACTCTATGTGTATGCATTGGTGAATATACAGGGTATTTCAAAACAACACCGACAACGTTTTGGAGGTGATTCCTGACACCAAGATAAGACAAAAAGTATAAACCAACCTGAGTGCAGAACTCCCATCATTTCGGAGTTATAGGCTGCCGAAAACATGAATGAAAAAAAAAAAAAAAAAAGAAAAAAGAAAAAGAAAGAACTTTAAAGGTTCATAGCTCCAATACTATAGGATCTACCGTACACGGTTCAAGATTTCACTTAGGAATTAGTATGCGCCCTATCCAAATTTTCATATTTCAGAATCCTGCAGAACTTCCGCAATAATTTTTATAGAGGTAGTTGGTGAGTACTTCAAATTATATGTCCGTAGACAAACTTCCTCTAAAAAAAACTTGTTACATGAATACCACAGGACTCTGAAACATGTATTTTTGGGTAGCGCACATATTAGTTCCTAAGTGAAGTCTGAATTAGACTAGGTCTCATAGTATTGAAGCTATGGACCTCTAAAGTTCATATTTTCATGTTTTCGGCAGCCTTTAACTTCAAAATGACGGATTTCTGCACCCAGGTTGGTCTATACTTTTTTGTCTTCTCTTGGTGTCCTAAACGTTGTCGGTGTTGTTTTGAAACACCCTGTATATATATTTTATTTCTACTATATTCATAATAATGGTTGAGAAATTATTTTACTCTCCTACATTACTTAGCTCATTCTATAATAGTACGTTTGCACTTAAACATTTTGTGAGATTGTTGTCAAAATGCCCCTTCATTATTTTTTATATTTTATTTTATTTTATTTTATTTATTTATTTATTTATTTATTTATTCGAAAAGCAATCCTAATAAGTTGATAAACTGACGTCACGAATAATTAAGTTCTTACATCAAGTGTGTCCAAGAACAACTTTGCATTATTCCTTAACCTATGAAGTATTGGAAATATCGGAAGTTCTGCAGTATCTCGACTAACTGATTAATATAGACTTAACTTCGTCAGACGGTGAAGATAGTTTAAAGTTGCCAGTACTGTTAAGAGTCAGATTAAGTATTTTGTTTCATATCTAAGTTAAATAATGTAATTACAGCTGTAATATTTATTTTCAATTTTCATGCATTTGATTTGCTGCCGGCATGCCGTACTCCCAAGAGATCAAGTACAGTATATTGTTACCTATAAATAAATAAATAAAAAAAAAAAAACGTCGCGGCTACTTGCAAGTCGTACAAATGTTAGAAATTTTCATTAAGTAGCATCAACCATGGTTTCTCAACGAAGGTATCAACCGTGGTTTCTCAACGAAGGTATCAACCGTGGTTTCTCAACTATCTTATAAGCACGGTCTTTCTCTTCTATATTGAGGTTTGTTGTTGATCGCTGTTCCATTGATTAATTAATTTCTTCTTGTTTGAATGTTGTAAAAGTGAATTTTACTAAACAGGAAATATTATATTCAAAAAGCATAAGTGTATTGAAATTTAGCACGGAATATGATTAACAAATTTCATGATATCTTATATTAAAAAGATGGTTAAAACGGAGTTACCGTGGCCTCATATTTTTCAACTTTCTTTAGATGTAAAATGTATATTTCAATGAGCTGTGTCCAATGACACCACTTTTGATTTCTGGAATCGACCGCTTTTCAAGGTCAAATTAGGGGTCAAAAATAGAAAGTGGGACCATTTGGGCAATGGGGCCAGTGACCTACTGGGACAAAATGGATGTCATTTGAGTCGTGTTCACACGTACATGATTAATCGATATGCAATTTTCCCGAAAATTCTATTTTTACCCCGAAAATTAACGAAAATGCAGGATTTTGGATCTTGGATTTTCGTTAATTTTCTGGATCAAAATAGAATTTTCGAGAAAATGGAATATCAGTTGTTCATGTAAGTGTGAATACGAATCGAATGACACCATTTTGTCCCAGTCGGACACTGGTCCGCATTGCCCAAATGGTTCCACTTTTTATTTTCGACCCCTAATTTGACCTTAAAGCGATCGGTTCAAGAAATCAAAAGTTGTGCCATTGGACAGAGTTTATCGAAATCTATATTTTAAACCTAAAACATTTGTAAAACACTGGACCACGGTAACTCCCTTTTAACCTAAAAAGGTCTTAACTTTCAAAGTAATTCTTGTATATGGGATACGATAGAATGATTTTTGTTTCAGTATCCGGATAATGTAGTCTGCTTGTTTCTCAAGTAAACTGGAAAGACATATAAAAACAAATATCCTCCACTACCTCTGACAGCAAATGATTCCCCACTAAAGTAAATAAATAAATAAATAAATAAATAAATAAGTAAAACTAAATTACCAGATTTATCGAAAAAATATAGTTAATATTGGTAAAACTAAAAACGTATCTTACAATTTACTTTGTCGCTTGACATTGACCAATCAATTTGTTTTAACATAGATTAACTTCGTTTTACTATTTCATAATTCATTATCTAATACTCTTAGCGAACTAATTATATAGAAATTTCAAATATGTTCCTGATAGGCAAATGAGGTATTGTTGTCAGCAATGGCAAGTTTGTTAGATAGGAAATCTGTAGCGTCAAAGTATGTTGACAGGGATTTTCTGCAAAACTTATACATTGGAGGCATTCTGAAGGGGCATTCTGAACATATACTATTTTTTCGATAAAATAATGCGTAACAACATATAGGAAACGTAAAACAGTATTGTTGGTATTAATTATTGCACACATTAAGGGACAGTGAAAAATAGCACAAATTGGTGACCTGTATTACAATTATTTTTATTAGTTTCATTATGGCTCTGTAGTAAGCTATTTTGACATGTCTTCCATGGTGACAGTTGTCAAGTTTCAGGAACAAAAATTTTAATTAGTTTTGTTTGAAGAACACAAGTGTCCATCATCCTGCCACACTGAAATAAATGAAGTTGTTTCCATACGTTAATTTAAATATGTAAATACACACACAATACTATCAATCTTAATATTTCTGAATGAAAAAAAAAAAAATGTATTGTGAAGGGATTACAAATAGTCCCCAAAGCATTATGTCAAATCTCTATTGAAAGTAGTGCCGTGCCGTGGAAAATGAGCTCCCGAGGCGAGAGTATACGACGGCACCCCTGTACATATGAGTGGGGTCGACAGACCAGCCGCGAAACGCCACAATGATTGGCGCGAAGCGTAAGAAAATTTTTAAAAATAAACCCTGCTTTTTCTTGATTGTGAGCAATTTTTATTACTTTTTTCTTACATTTTACCGTGTATATATATATATATATATATATATATATATATATATGCACACTTGCTAAAGCAGGAAGAGGATTTAAGTACACACTCGTTTATACTGATATGTTGACAAAACTAGTTAAATTAATACTTTTATGTGAGACCACAAGTAAGTCCATTGCTAATGTATTTGTCAAAACAAAACATTCTTTTCTTTTTTCTTCCGAGTTTTACGCCTCCTTACTTCGGCGCCCGGGGCCGCTGCCTTCCCCCCACACACACACACACACAAACACACGGCACGGTACTGATTGAACGTGCAAATGATGGGCGACCTCAAGAGTGCTAGACTAAAGTAAAATAATAACAATAATAATAAATTATTTACTAGTTTCCCATTCTGAAATTAACTTTATCAAAGAAAGAACCGCAGTTGTGAACATTAGATATATTAAGTATCACAAGCCACAAGAAACTTATAATGACTTTGCACAACTTATTGTATCATAAACAAGTTATTCATTTGAATTACAATTACAAACTTTGTAATAAAATACAAGTTATTTGATTTTAAACAACCAAGGAAAGTACAGTTAACAAACTTAAATTTATCGGAATAAGACCCTCTTTTATTTTTTATAAATAAAAACAAGAAAATTATCTTTGCTTTAAAATTATCCATAATTTCAAATAAGGAAATTATTAACACTTTTATTAAATTTATTGAAGTGACTTTTTGAAAACTCTAAACACAGCACACTATGTCATATAGAGGGTATTTCAAAACAACACTGACAACGTTTGGTGGGTGATTCCTGACATAAAAGTAAAACTAAAAAGTATAGGCCAACTTGGGTCCACAAATGCTTCCTTTCGGTGTTATAGGCTGCCGGAAACATTAAAAAAAAATGAACTTTAAAGATCCATAGCTTTAAAACTATGGGACCTACCGTAGTCGGGTCAAGACTTCGTAAATATCCAAAATGAAACACTTTTATTTTGAGCCCACTGAAGACATGTTGAAATATGTTTGCCAGTAATTTCTCGATAAGACATATAATACTAGGAATGCAATGGATATACCCGATTGCAATGAAATGAGCTGAGCGAGCTTAAACTACGTAATCAGGAAGCGTTTTTCGGTGATTATTCCTCGATGGTACATCGGATTTTTGATTTCGACCTATGTTGTCACTCAGCACGACATACTCTATCAGCGTGCTAAGTTTGGTTGAGATCGGCCAAACGGTCTAGGAGTAAGCGTTTTTCGGTGATTATTCCTCGATGGTACATCGGATTTTTTATTTCGACCTATGTTGTCACTCAGCACGACATACTCTATCAGCGTGCTAAGTTTGGTTGAGATCGGCCAAACGGTCTAGGAGTTCGCGGACAACCAAACGGCTAACCCGAGTATAAGAGCTTCGCTTCGCTCAGCTCAATAAATATGAGACTCTTAGGAAAGAAATGGCATTTTACATTTATTAAAATTCGAAGTATCACTTTATATAAGATAGTCACGTTAGTTTCCTGTCTAGTGAAACTTATGAAAGAAGAATTACTTGAAAATTAGAAATTTTTGATAAATTCTTTGCAATATATTCATTGAAACTCTATTAAGCTTTTAACTGACAGTAAATATCGTGTTTTGGCTGATAATACGGCCATTTTAGTTGGAAATGTACACTTAAATAAATAAATAAATAAACAATATCAACCTAAGCCGATCAGTATGACTGAATTTACTTAATATACATTTTAATAAATAGATCGCTAGTCATTTCGTTTACTTGATCATTGATCGCCACTGAAAGAATTAAATTTACATGCTCAAGTTGAATTTTCTTTAATCATTTCTCATTGTAGCATTAAGACAGATTTTCATGCAAGCGTCCATTGCGTTCACTGCCTGCGATGTGGCTGTATAGCCAATTAAGAAAATTGTATAAGTACAGTTCTACGTGTAACACAACTTTCTGTTGGCTACCCATAGGAATCGCAAGCAACGAACGCAACGTACCGTTGCATGAAAATCCGTTCTTACAGTTCACAAACCCATTTAGGAACAGAATTCTTTTTGTAGGACGCAAAAAATTAAAATATAACTACTCATACAAGTTCCTTGAAGTTTAGATTTTCTCCTTCGTCCACCAACGGGGTAAATTGCCACATTAGAATAAAGTGTAGATCGTGATTAAGTTATAAGAAAATAATTCAGACAACTTAAAAAGAAACACACACAATCTTTTCCCTATCTTAATAACTCATTGTGTTATTGGATTTAGACGACATCTACACATAAGTGAAATTAAAACTCCGAGGAACTTTTCTAAATGTAGTTAATATATGATTTTTTTTACTACGTTCTATACAAGTTGCCGAAATATGAAAAATCAAAATCTCATATGGTCTGCCAAGTAACAATGAACTAACGACGATAGGAAATTTTTCCTGATATTTTGTTCTATGTGAATTACATTCTTAACTATGCTACGAGGCGCATCCAGAAAGTAACTTTCCCACGCGTCTCATAGCTAGGAAACCGTATGTTGCGCGAAGCGTCTGCGTGCACGTGAGTTTGTAAGGTGCTGCCATGGCGCATGCGCCAGCGGAACCTTCCTAGTGTTCTCAATAGTGTCGTGGCAGTGGTTGAAGATGGACGTTCCTATTTCAGCTCTCACTGCGTGTGAAGTGAGAACAGTGATAACGTTTATGAATACATAGGGCATAGCACCGATTGAAATCCATCGTCAGTTGTTCCATCGTCAGTTTTGGCCTAATGTCATGAACAAGCAGTTTCTGCAAATTTCCCGCTCCTTATTGCACACCATTGTCACGGGACTCTTGTTTAAGAAGTTGTGTGCCAGGTGGCTGTCGAAGCAACTGACTCCAGAACACAAAGCAAGCCGCATGGGACAGCATTGACATTTTTGCAATGATACAGTTGACAATGGATTTCAATCGGTGTTATGCCCTGTGCATTCCAAAACTTTATCACTGCTCGCACTTCACACGCGGCGGGAGCTGGCATAGAAACGTCCATCTTCAACCACTGCCATGATGCTACTGAGAGCACTAAAGGAGTTCCGCTGGCGCATGCGCCATGCTAGAATCTTACTCTCTCATGTGCATGTAGCCGCTTTGCGCAACATGTGGTTTCCTAGCTATGGAACGCGTGGGAAACTTACTTTCTGGGTGAGCCTCGCGTAAATATTATCAATTGCACAAATAAATTCATTAATATTGACTAATATAATCATAACACCAATGCCTTTATTCAAAGTGTTAATTTGTGTCCATAAACACTACGATATTCACAAACAGCGTCCAAAGCAGGATGTATTTCTTTAAATAAAGTTATTTAGAGTCTACTTCTTATGTCCAGCTTGTCCGTCTCAAAAACTAATCTGTGAAATATGGTTTACCGAATTAGTAAAACTAAAATGTGGCCTTATAAGAATGTTAACAAAAAAGGATAAGTAAACCGAACGAGGATATTTATTAACATAAACTTAAAAGGGTACTAAGAACCACTTTTTTCATCCGAAATGAAACAAGTAAGGTAGATCAATACGCAAAAATGAGCATGTTACTAAAGAAAATGTGGTTTAAATAGTGGAAAAGTAATTTAATACAATGATACGAAAAAAAATTTATATCGTAATTACGATTCGGAGTGGAGGGATAAAGACAGATATAATCATAAAGAACAATTTAATGTATTCTCTTTAATTTTTAATTTAGTTATTGCACTTTCTAAAAATATTTTATAATTTGTTTTTGGGCTAGTAGAATTGGAAAAATTACACAACCACACGCAACAAAATAAATACAAGTTCCGCACATCGGACCCCAGAGTATGAATTCGATGTATTGTGTTACCCAGAATCCAAATTTTGAAACCCCAGGATGATTGACTGTGTCTTTTTTGGGGGTGGAGGTGAAAAACGAGCTATTTTGAATAGGGAGGATACATGTTTTTTTCGCCCATAAAAAAGATCGACATAGTCAATCGTCCTAGGGTTTCAAAATTTAAATTTGGATTTAGGGTTACAAAATACAAAGAATCTGTATCCTGGGGTCCGCTGAACAATACTTTTTTTGGGGGGATATGTTACGTGTATCCTCCCTATCCAAATTCCCTAAGTTTTTCGCTCATAAAAGGAATTGATACGGCCAATCGTCCTGGGGTTTTTTAATTTAAATTTGGATTTAGGGTTACAAAATACAAAGAATCTGTATCCTGGGGTCCGCTGAACAATACTTTTTTTTTGAGGGGGGCTATGTTACATGTATCCTCCCTATCCAAATTCTCTAAGTTTTTCGCTCATAAAAGGAATTCACACGGTCAATCGTCCTGGGGTTTTGAAATTTGGATTATGTGTAACAAAATACATCGAATTCATACTCTGAGGTCCGGTACACGGAACTTTTTTTTTTATGTGTGGCTGTGTTATTATTCCAATTTCTATCTAAAACATGTTTTGGTCCTGCTATGAAATATTGAAAAATAAATAACAGCATTGTTTAGATAGAATTTTTATCTAAAAAATATGTGTTATGTTCATTTCTACGTGGTAAACCGACTTAATCAAAATCAGTGTACTTTGAAACAAACAGCAGAGAAAATTATTGATTAACATGAAGCTTAAATGAGAAACAGATAAAAATCCAATCAAATACTGTTACTAATGTCATATTATTAAAATAAACAAACACTAAAATATCAGAGCTTGAATTAAATGCAAAAATAATAACATCATCAACACTGTGTCTGAACATATAAGTGAAACTTATATGCCCTAAACAGTGAACAACGGTGTGTTCAGTGCAAATATATTACTCACTTTTGTTTCAACGGTTCTGTATTTTTTTAAAGTACCAGAGTCACAAATGTTTCTCTTCTTCGTATTTTAATATACAGAGTGTTACAAAAAAATTGCCACAATACTTTAAGAATAGATTAATCACATCAAAATAAGAAAAAAAAGTTCATATGAACTTGTGGTTGGAAGTGCATAGTTGCGTAGTTATAGGGTGCCGAAAACGTGAAAAAATGAACTTCAAATGTCCATAGTTCCACTACTATAGGACTGATCGTAGTCGAGTCAAGACATCACTGAGGAACTAGTATGTGTGAACGATCCAAATATCCATTTTTCAGAACCTCCAGTACTTGCACAATCATTTTTAAGATAGGCTGTTTGGAAGTACTTGATCACTCTCCACCTACCTCTCTAAAAAATTGGTGTACAAGTACTGGAGCATTCTTAAACATGGATATTTGGATAGTTCAGTGATGTCCTCACCCAACTACGATAAATCCCATAATAGTGGAGCTATGAACTTATATTAAAGTTCACTTGTTTCACGTTTACGGCACCGTATAAGTCCGAAACTATCCACTTTTGAACACAGGACCATATGAACTTTTTTCTTATTTTGATGTGTGAAATCCGTTCCCAAAACATTGGGACACATTTTTGTAACTCTCCATATAGTGGTAGAAATATATATTTCTCAGCTAGAAATGAAATGAAATGAAATTTTTGTCACTGCATTCCACAATAACTGCTAATAGCTAACACTCCAAATTTGAATGATAACACACCCAATTGTTTTATTGGTTACCTTTTTTTTCTAACAAAAAATTTCGCATTTTTTTTCTTCAAATAACTCAAAGGTGACTCAAAGAGGCATGGACCTTATATTACTGTCGTTCTGTTTGGCATAATTAGGATATGAATTATACTTTTCACATGCAAACGTTATGTATAACTAAAAAAAAAAAAAAAAAAATGATCCAAGTCCTAAATTTTCTGTGCACTCTCAAATAAATTTGCTATCACTACAAAGTACAAGTACAGAACTGTTAGAAAACAAAGTGAATGCCCATTATTTTCACCGCGACTGTTCAAGCAAAACCAAGATAGTCCTTTTTTATTATTATTGCTCAAATTAATTAATTATACATATATATATTAAACATTCCATTTGAGGATAATTTCTTGATCTATTGGGACAAAATGTATTGCCAAGTTTCTCCTTGGCACTTGTAAACAGATGTTTCCCATGCTGCTATAGAAACAATAGCGCCACATTACCATGTGTGAGTGTGTGTTTATGTAGGTGTATATATTTGTGTGTGTATGAATATGTAAACAGGATCTTGTAATTGTTAGAAAGGACAGCTCTGCTTATGCGTCTTAACTGAACAGGTTAGTGAACTGTTCTTTTTAACAACTTTGTACCAGTCCTTACCTGTTTAAATTTCTTGTAATTGTTCTTATTCTTCTGTAATTGTTACAGTTCGTGTAACTGTAAAGATTATTTTTTTTATTTCCTCAGTTTTATATTATGTTGAAAATAAATAAACATAAGCTTAGGAAATCGTGAAATGTCAAACAAATTTCAAGATGGCGAATATAAAAATGAGTGCCAAAAGGGAAACCTAATGTTCCTATCCTTCCTATAATGATTTTATAATGTATAAGCTTCCTTATTATCATGTAATTTCTTTTTATGTAATTATTATTATTATTATTACCGATACCTAACTTTAAAATACAAGGTGTTTCAAAAAGAATGACCTGATTTTAAAAGTCCATATATGTTTGATAGAAACATACTACAAAAATGGAATAAATTGCAAAATACTCACAAAATCTTCAAGTTTTAGCCATGCTATTACAACTGCTCTATGTGTCCACCACCAGCAGCACGAACAACATCTAGACTATAGCTAAATTCCAACATTTTATCAGAAGTGCGACGTCGACCTGGACTCTTACTTTTGCATAAGCATCCTGTTTCTTCAAATTGGAGATACCAACGACGAATGTTTTGAGTGCCGGTGGATCAATTCCAAACCGCCAACGAAAAGCACGCTGGACCGAAATCACTGAGTCAGTCTTTGCAAACTGCAGCATACAAAACGCCTTCTGTTGAGCGGACGCCATCTTACTTCTGACTGACTGCAAACTAAGAAGACGCATTGACTAACATCTAACGGCGATTTTCTGAAACTGCAGGCCACGCCCATTTCAAACAACGCTCATTCCCTTGCCGGCACGTCTCATGTTCTGCAATTACTACCGTTCAAAATCAGACCATTCTTTCTGAAACACGCTGTATTTTAAGTAAGTTACCAATATGTTTATTCTTCCAACAACAGAAGTTACATTGTAGATACGTATAGTTCTAAAAGCACTAATGTGTATTTTGTAATTATCCATTCTTTTTTTGTTTGTTTATTCTCAAATAGCCAACATTATAAGGTTAAAGTATTTTTCATTGATGTATATATTAAGGGTAACAAACTGCACCTACCGCGACTATAGATATATCAGTAAATGGATTGCCGTTTCATTTTGGGATTTTTTATTATTATTTTTTTGTGGTGTAAACTACCAAAAAAAAGATATCTTACAGTTAATTTTTTTATTAATTAAACATGATGTGTTGTTTTATTATAGACTAGTTTCATTTGTTATTAATGTTTCCAATAGTTATTTCCCTTGGAAGGGCATACTCTTACCTTGGAAGTAAAACTTGTATTCGAACCGTTGGTTGTCACTATTATACTGTCTAGATATTTCAACACCTACACTAAGCCTTCCTTTGACATACTCAGAGTACTCTGATTGTTAATTGGTTATTTAAAGTACTTTTTTCGATATTCAATAGCACAGGTCTGCAAAAATTATTTTCTGTCAGCTTTATTTTTTTAAGTATTCCTTTGATATTCACTAACACGGGTCTGCATTTTTTTTTTTTCAGCTGCATGGGTTTAGGGGTGTTCTGAGTCTGAAAATGATCTTTATCTTTCCCCATCGCGTACAGTTTGCTTGAAAAGAATCTAACACACTCATTTATTAAAAAAAAAAAAAAAAAAAAAAAAAAGTTGTGCTATTCAGCTGGTTTGCCAGAATCGGTTGTTAAAATATTTCGAGTTCGCAGAACCGTTTGTTATATCTAGACATAACAGTAAATTTTACCCAGTTCTACCTAGCTACAGTAAATTTTAGTTTAACTATCTTTACTTTTAGAAATTCTTACAGCGACAGAGTTAAACATATAACCTCTCAAATGCGTTAATTTGTTAATCTCAAATGCTGAGACATCAAGAATGAGAACTGCGATAACATAAGTGTAGCAGTGAGAATTATTGGTATGTGAAACCCATAATGGTATGTGAAACACATTGGAGATAATGGTATGTGAATCACATAATACCATTATCAACAATTGCCTTTGGCGTGGGAGACCCGGGTTCGATTCCCGGCGGGAGCTCATGTGGTTCGGATTCCACGTTAATCAGTAGGTCCACGTCTCATATAGCCTCGCTGCTGAACGGGACGTAAAACTCAAAGTCAACTCATTATCAACAATTGTCGATCCATTACTGGATTAAGGCCTTTCCAATACTTTTTGACAACCATGTATCTTGGATAATTCATTTCCAAGATTTTCGCAGTGCTACCTAATTTCGTCACACTACCTTGTATTAGGATGCTGTGTAGGTCGCTTACTTGTCACTTGTGGTATCCACTAAAAAAAAAATCCCTTTTTTCTACCTTTTATATATATATAAGCAGAACCGTTTGTTAAAAAGTTAGAATAACACCGCTGCAAACACCCGTCTGATTAAAACATAAAACAGAGTTACATTTACCATTCCTGGCATATTTGTGATTGATAAATATACACCTTTTCCCTTAGCCGAAGGGAATTATCATGGAACGCTAAATTGAAATATTTTATTTCATAAATATGCAGTAGTCACTCTGGTGACCTGTGAATTTTTTTCTTCTTAACTTTCATAGTTCTCTTGGCTCTCTTTCGGTTTCTGGTATTTCAAGTTTCCCGCCTGCCTTACTAAAAATAATACAAAATTTACCATTTTTCTTTTGCTTGTTTTTCATAAGTGAAAGGAAATAATGAAATGCAACTTACCACAATCATAGATAATTTTATTCTACAACAGAAAATATGAACCTGAAGAATTTTCAGTATTGCCATCCATAGAAATTACAGTGTTGCCAGAATAGCATTTCTCCCATAATCTAAGTTAAGGCAGCGAAAAGAGGAACATACCCAACTGCACTTGATTACGTACCATGTTGATTTGGTATTGTGTGAACTATTTTTTAAATAATAGTTGTGTTTAGTTTGTAATAAAGATAATAGTTTTAACAAACAGTTATTAAAATTAAATAATAATGTTATTTAAAAAGTAGTTCACAGTATACCACACAACATGATACGTAGTCAAATGCAGTTGAGTTCGTTCCTCTAGTTACTGCCTTAACTTAGATTTTGGGGGAGTTGTTGTTCTGGCAACACTGTAATTTCTATGGATGGCAACCCTGCAAATTCTTCAGGTTCATATTTTCTGTTGTAGAACAACATTATCAAAAACAAGTAAAAGAAAACTGATAAATTTTCTATTACTTTTAGTATGTCGGGCTCTCAAGCATCCAACAGTCATTCAAATTCCCCTTCTCCATATTTCCTCATCCCCTCCTTATTATTGTCCTACATTTTGCCTTATTTTGTACTCTTTATTAACATTGCAGAACTCATTGCTGATTACAAGAATTTACTAATAGAAAATAGCTCACAAAATTGCTCGTTCAATAGCATATGCCGAAGCTGTATACACCAGATTTACAAGAAAATTTGACTGATGGGAATTTTTTAAGCATTTTTCCCGTATTCAGCATGCAAAAATTTATAAGAATCAGCGGAAAACTCTTATGCAACTTTTTTGGTCCCAGACACATGTAATTTTTCGTACATGTTCAGAAATTTGGTTAATGTTAACTCTCGTATGCATTTGACATTCACCAATTTTTCGAAAAAGATTCTCTTTAGAAAACTTATTCGAAACTTTGATGAATGTCAACTGTATATAATTGATAACGAAGTTCCAAGTTTACCGTTTTGAACTTTTATGGGATATTGTGTAATGTACAAACTTTTTTTTTTTTTTTTTTTTTTTTATTCACGTTCACATAACTGTTGAAGAGTTTGGTGAATGACTATTGTTCACAATAACATTCCTCCAAAAATTTTCAAACGATATGTTTGAGAAATTGGTGTTTGAAATATTTTACGATAAACATCAAACGTCAAATGTTACATTCAACAAACTTCCTCGATATTCAATAGATGAGCCATTTATTAACTATATGGTATGTTTGAAGAACTTATCTTTGATAATTCGTGGTTATATTGTAGTACAAAATACGTATATTTAATAGGGGATGGATTCTTTAATTTTTTTATAAAAAAAAGAATGTTAAAATTTAACAAAGGAACGTATGTAAAATGAATATATTTAATCTTTAAGCCATTTTAGTTTCAAAGTTATAGATTTATTCAGTCAGGTAAAGTAATAGGGATAGCAGATGGTAGTTTACACCATTATTGATATTTCGTATTCTCTTGACATCAGATATCTGTGTCTAAGTTGTTTCTGCAACGTTTATTCACGTCGACTGTAAAAAAAAATAATTTTAAAATAATAATAATAGTAAAACAATGTGAGTGATAAAAGCAAGTCTATATGAGTGTAGCTCTTGTATATGGATACATTTAAATGGTCGCCATTGTCCGTTTGTTGTTTGTGTTGAAAAAGGTAAAAAAAAAAAAATCTAAAAGCTTTATCATGTTTCATGTTTGTTTGTTTGATTGTTTCTGATTTCAATGTGAGTGAAACAACGTTTGTTAACGTGATGCAGTGGGAAAAATAATGAAGCATTTAAAATATTTATTGATGGCAGCCATCTTGTGATGTGTGTGATTATTGCTAGATACAGTGGTCCCTGGTAGATGTAAAAATGTATTGTCGGAAAGCAAAAATAGTTTAGAATGTGAAAACTGATACGAAATATGTTTTAAAAAAATGTAGGAAAAGGAAAGAAACAAATTTCTGTAATGAAAAAAAAAAAAAGAAAGTCAAATAATTAAAAACAAGCCGTAATATTTGAAACAAATGAACTTGGTATATGAATATTTTGGTGCTCTAATGGAATTATAGTGCAGAAAAAATCAATAAGACAAGAAATTGGACTTCGTCGCCAAATTTTGTTTTTGGTAATAATTTCCAACATAGTTTAAAAAAAAAAAAAGGACACATTTGTAAAAGAAATACTTTTCATTCTACCACTGTCAAAGAATATAGTAGATTGTTGAAGAATTATATATTGCATATTAAATACAATATATATATATATATAAATATATAGAAAGAATCTATATCATTCACAATGCAAACTTCGAAAACCAAAAAAAATAAATAAATCCATTTTACTGTTAGACTAAAATTTTTAATACAATTTGTTACAATTTTATATATGTATGAAAGTTTCCAATTTTCAATTTAAGGGGAGAGAGGATTTTAAAATATATTTTTGTTTTTCGAACTTTCACTGAAAAGTAAGAGATATTTAGAAATCAATAATTCAACATGATGGATTTTTGTATATATATTATTAATATACATACATATATATATATATATATATGATGTATATGCCCCATCTTATGTTTATACTGCAACAGAACGTGAGAGGGTTTATGAAAAATTTTACAAATGTACTAC